>NW_026988953.1:0-65502 GCF_030222135.1 Aotus nancymaae | reverse complement strand
CCGGCCTATGGAAGAAACAGCAGAAAGCACAGGGAAATATCTGCTTCTAAATCCAAAACGCAGCTACCTAACAGAACGGTTGTCAATGTGTGCACTCAACTTCCAGAGTTAAAGCCGTGTGTGGATTCAGCAGTCTGCAAACCCTTTCTGTGCAGAGTTTCAAAACAGGCGTTTTCAGCCCAATACCGGCCTATGGAAGAAACAGCAGAAAGCACAGGGAAATATCTGCTTCTAAATCCAAAACGCAGCTACCTAACAGAACGGTTGTCAATGTGTGCACTCAACTTCCAGAGTTAAAGCGGTGTGTGGATTCAGCAGTCTGCAAACCCTTTCTGTGCAGAGTTTCAAAACAGGCGTTTTCAGCCCAATACCGGCCTATGGAAGAAACAGCAGAAAGCACAGGGAAATATCTGCTTCTAAATCCAAAACGCAGCTATCTAACAGAACGGTTGTCAATGTGTGCACTCAACTTCCAGAGTTAAACCCGTGTGTGGATTCAGCAGTCTGCAAACCCTTTCTGTGCAGAGTTTCAAAACAGGCGTTTTCAGCCCAATACCGGCCTATGGAAGAAACAGCAGAAAGCACAGGGAAATATCTGCTTCTAAATCCAAAACGCAGCTACCTAACAGAACGGTTGTCAATGTGTGCACTCAACTTCCAGAGTTAAAGCCGTGTGTGGATTCAGCAGTCTGCAAACCCTTTCTGTGCAGAGTTTCAAAACAGGCGTTTTCAGCCCAATACCGGCCTATGGAAGAAACAGCAGAAAGCACAGGGAAATATCTGCTTCTAAATCCAAAACGCAGCTATCTAACAGAACGGTTGTCAATGTGTGCACTCAACTTCCAGAGTTAAAGCCGTGTGTGGATTCAGCAGTCTGCAAACCCTTTCTGTGCCGAGTTTCAAAACAGGCGTTTTCAGCCCAATACCGGCCTATGGAAGAAACAGCAGAAAGCACAGGGAAATATCTGCTTCTAAATCCAAAACGCAGCTACCTAACAGAACGGTTGTCAATGTGTGCACTCAACTTCCAGAGTTAAAGCCGTGTGTGGATTCAGCAGTCTGCAAAACCTTTCTGTGCAGAGTTTCAAAACAGGCGTTTTCAGCCCAATACCGGCCTATGGAAGAAACAGCAGAAAGCACAGGGAAATATCTGCTTCTAAATCCAAAACGCAGCTACCTAACAGAACGGTTGTCAATGTGTGCACTCAACTTCCAGAGTTAAAGCCGTGTGTGGATTCAGCAGTCTGCAAACCCTTTCTGTGCAGAGTTTCAAAACAGGCGTTTTCAGCCCAATACCGGCCTATGGAAGAAACAGCAGAAAGCACAGGGAAATATCTGCTTCTAAATCCAAAACGCAGCTATCTAACAGAACGGTTGTCAATGTGTGCACTCAACTTCCAGAGTTAAACCCGTGTGTGGATTCAGCAGTCTGCAAACCCTTTCTGTGCAGAGTTTCAAAACAGGCGTTTTCAGCCCAATACCGGCCTATGGAAGAAACAGCAGAAAGCACAGGGAAATATCTGCTTCTAAATCCAAAACGCAGCTACCTAACAGAACGGTTGTCAATGTGTGCACTCAACTTCCAGAGTTAAAGCCGTGTGTGGATTCAGCAGTCTGCAAACCCTTTCTGTGCAGAGTTTCAAAACAGGCGTTTTCAGCCCAATACCGGCCTATGGAAGAAACAGCAGAAAGCACAGGGAAATATCTGCTTCTAAATCCAAAACGCAGCTATCTAACAGAACGGTTGTCAATGTGTGCACTCAACTTCCAGAGTTAAAGCCGTGTGTGGATTCAGCAGTCTGCAAACCCTTTCTGTGCCGAGTTTCAAAACAGGCGTTTTCAGCCCAATACCGGCCTATGGAAGAAACAGCAGAAAGCACAGGGAAATATCTGCTTCTAAATCCAAAACGCAGCTACCTAACAGAACGGTTGTCAATGTGTGCACTCAACTTCCAGAGTTAAAGCCGTGTGTGGATTCAGCAGTCTGCAAAACCTTTCTGTGCAGAGTTTCAAAACAGGCGTTTTCAGCCCAATACCGGCCTATGGAAGAAACAGCAGAAAGCACAGGGAAATATCTGCTTCTAAATCCAAAACGCAGCTACCTAACACAACGGTTGTCAATGTGTGCACTCAACTTCCAGAGTTAAAGCCGTGTGTGGATTCAGCAGTCTGCAAACCCTTTCTGTGCAGAGTTTCAAAACAGGCGTTTTCAGCCCAATACCGGCCTATGGAAGAAACAGCAGAAAGCACAGGGAAATATCTGCTTCTAAATCCAAAACGCAGCTATCTAACAGAACGGTTGTCAATGTGTGCACTCAACTTCCAGAGTTAAAGCCGTGTGTGGATTCAGCAGTCTGCAAACCCTTTCTGTGCAGAGTTTCAAAACAGGCGTTTTCAGCCCAATACCGGCCTATGGAAGAAACAGCAGAAAGCACAGGGAAATATCTGCTTCTAAATCCAAAACGCAGCTATCTAACAGAACGGTTGTCAATGTGTGCACTCAACTTCCAGAGTTAAACCCGTGTGTGGATTCAGCAGTCTGCAAACCCTTTCTGTGCAGAGTTTCAAAACAGGTGTTTTCAGCCCAATACCGGCCTATGGAAGAAACAGCAGAAAGCACAGGGAAATATCTGCTTCTAAATCCAAAACGCAGCTATCTAACAGAACGGTTGTCAATGTGTGCACTCAACTTCCAGAGTTAAACCCGTGTGTGGATTCAGCAGTCTGCAAACCCTTTCTGTGCAGAGTTTCAAAACAGGCGTTTTCAGCCCAATACCGGCATATGGAAGAAACAACAGAAAGCACAGGGAAATATCTGCTTCTAAATCCAAAACGCAGCTACCTAACAGAACGGTTGTCAATGTGTGCACTCAACTTCCTGAGTTAAAGCGGTGTGTGGATTCAGCAGTCTGCAAACCCTTTCTGTGCAGAGTTTCAAAACAGGCGTTTTCAGCCCAATACCGGCCTATGGAAGAAACAGCAGAAAGCACAGGGAAATATCTGCTTCTAAATCCAAAACGCAGCTATCTAACAGAACGGTTGTCAATGTGTGCACTCAACTTCCAGAGTTAAACCCGTGTGTGGATTCAGCAGTCTGCAAACCCTTTCTGTGCAGAGTTTCAAAACAGGCGTTTTCAGCCCAATACCGGCCTATGGAAGAAACAGCAGAAAGCACAGGGAAATATCTGCTTCTAAATCCAAAACGCAGCTATCTAACAGAACGGTTGTCAATGTGTGCACTCAACTTCCAGAGTTAAACCCGTGTGTGGATTCAGCAGTCTGCAAACCCTTTCTGTGCAGAGTTTCAAAACAGGCGTTTTCAGCCCAATACCGGCCTATGGAAGAAACAGCAGAAAGCACAGGGAAATATCTGCTTCTAAATCCAAAACGCAGCTACCTAACAGAACGGTTGTCAATGTGTGCACTCAACTTCCAGAGTTAAAGCCGTGTGTGGATTCAGCAGTCTGCAAACCCTTTCTGTGCAGAGTTTCAAAACAGGCGTTTTCAGCCCAATACCGGCCTATGGAAGAAACAGCAGAAAGCACAGGGAAATATCTGCTTCTAAATCCAAAACGCAGCTACCTAACAGAACGGTTGTCAATGTGTGCACTCAACTTCCAGAGTTAAAGCGGTGTGTGGATTCAGCAGTCTGCAAACCCTTTCTGTGCAGAGTTTCAAAACAGGCGTTTTCAGCCCAATACCGGCCTATGGAAGAAACAGCAGAAAGCACAGGGAAATATCTGCTTCTAAATCCAAAACGCAGCTATCTAACAGAACGGTTGTCAATGTGTGCACTCAACTTCCAGAGTTAAACCCGTGTGTGGATTCAGCAGTCTGCAAACCCTTTCTGTGCAGAGTTTCAAAACAGGCGTTTTCAGCCCAATACCGGCCTATGGAAGAAACAGCAGAAAGCACAGGGAAATATCTGCTTCTAAATCCAAAACGCAGCTACCTAACAGAACGGTTGTCAATGTGTGCACTCAACTTCCAGAGTTAAAGCCGTGTGTGGATTCAGCAGTCTGCAAACCCTTTCTGTGCAGAGTTTCAAAACAGGCGTTTTCAGCCCAATACCGGCCTATGGAAGAAACAGCAGAAAGCACAGGGAAATATCTGCTTCTAAATCCAAAACGCAGCTATCTAACAGAACGGTTGTCAATGTGTGCACTCAACTTCCAGAGTTAAACCCGTGTGTGGATTCAGCAGTCTGCAAACCCTTTCTGTGCAGAGTTTCAAAACAGGCGTTTTCAGCCCAATACCGGCCTATGGAAGAAACAGCAGAAAGCACAGGGAAATATCTGCTTCTAAATCCAAAACGCAGCTACCTAACAGAACGGTTGTCAATGTGTGCACTCAACTTCCAGAGTTAAAGCCGTGTGTGGATTCAGCAGTCTGCAAACCCTTTCTGTGCAGAGTTTCAAAACAGGCGTTTTCAGCCCAATACCGGCCTATGGAAGAAACAGCAGAAAGCACAGGGAAATATCTGCTTCTAAATCCAAAACGCAGCTATCTAACAGAACGGTTGTCAATGTGTGCACTCAACTTCCAGAGTTAAACCCGTGTGTGGATTCAGCAGTCTGCAAACCCTTTCTGTGCAGAGTTTCAAAACAGGCGTTTTCAGCCCGATACCGGCCTATGGAAGAAACGGCAGAAAGCACAGGGAAATATCTGCTTCTAAATCCAAAACGCAGCTACCTAACAGAACGGTTGTCAATGTGTGCACTCAACTTCCAGAGTTAAAGCCGTGTGTGGATTCAGCAGTCTGCAAACCCTTTCTGTGCAGAGTTTCAAAACAGGCGTTTTCAGCCCAATACCGGCCTATGGAAGAAACAGCAGAAAGCACAGGGAAATATCTGCTTCTAAATCCAAAACGCAGCTATCTAACAGAACGGTTGTCAATGTGTGCACTCAACTTCCAGAGTTAAACCCGTGTGTGGATTCAGCAGTCTGCAAACCCTTTCTGTGCAGAGTTTCAAAACAGGCGTTTTCAGCCCAATACCGGCATATGGAAGAAACAACAGAAAGCACAGGGAAATATCTGCTTCTAAATCCAAAACGCAGCTACCTAACAGAACGGTTGTCAATGTGTGCACTCAACTTCCTGAGTTAAAGCGGTGTGTGGATTCAGCAGTCTGCAAACCCTTTCTGTGCAGAGTTTCAAAACAGGCGTTTTCAGCCCAATACCGGCCTATGGAAGAAACAGCAGAAAGCACAGGGAAATATCTGCTTCTAAATCCAAAACGCAGCTATCTAACAGAACGGTTGTCAATGTGTGCACTCAACTTCCAGAGTTAAACCCGTGTGTGGATTCAGCAGTCTGCAAACCCTTTCTGTGCAGAGTTTCAAAACAGGCGTTTTCAGCCCAATACCGGCCTATGGAAGAAACAGCAGAAAGCACAGGGAAATATCTGCTTCTAAATCCAAAACGCAGCTACCTAACAGAACGGTTGTCAATGTGTGCACTCAACTTCCAGAGTTAAAGCCGTGTGTGGATTCAGCAGTCTGCAAACCCTTTCTGTGCAGAGTTTCAAAACAGGCGTTTTCAGCCCAATACCGGCCTATGGAAGAAACAGCAGAAAGCACAGGGAAATATCTGCTTCTAAATCCAAAACGCAGCTATCTAACAGAACGGTTGTCAATGTGTGCACTCAACTTCCTGAGTTAAAGCGGTGTGTGGATTCAGCAGTCTGCAAACCCTTTCTGTGCAGAGTTTCAAAACAGGCGTTTTCAGCCCAATACCGGCCTATGGAAGAAACAGCAGAAAGCACAGGGAAATATCTGCTTCTAAATCCAAAACGCAGCTATCTAACAGAACGGTTGTCAATGTGTGCACTCAACTTCCAGAGTTAAACCCGTGTGTGGATTCAGCAGTCTGCAAACCCTTTCTGTGCAGAGTTTCAAAACAGGCGTTTTCAGCCCAATACCGGCCTATGGAAGAAACAGCAGAAAGCACAGGGAAATATCTGCTTCTAAATCCAAAACGCAGCTATCTAACAGAACGGTTGTCAATGTGTGCACTCAACTTCCAGAGTTAAAGCCGTGTGTGGATTCAGCAGTCTGCAAACCCTTTCTGTGCAGAGTTTCAAAACAGGCGTTTTCAGCCCAATACCGGCCTATGGAAGAAACAGCAGAAAGCACAGGGAAATATCTGCTTCTAAATCCAAAACGCAGCTACCTAACAGAACGGTTGTCAATGTGTGCACTCAACTTCCAGAGTTAAAGCGGTGTGTGGATTCAGCAGTCTGCAAACCCTTTCTGTGCAGAGTTTCAAAACAGGCGTTTTCAGCCCAATACCGGCCTATGGAAGAAACAGCAGAAAGCACAGGGAAATATCTGCTTCTAAATCCAAAACGCAGCTATCTAACAGAACGGTTGTCAATGTGTGCACTCAACTTCCAGAGTTAAACCCGTGTGTGGATTCAGCAGTCTGCAAACCCTTTCTGTGCAGAGTTTCAAAACAGGCGTTTTCAGCCCAATACCGGCCTATGGAAGAAACAGCAGAAAGCACAGGGAAATATCTGCTTCTAAATCCAAAACGCAGCTACCTAACAGAACGGTTGTCAATGTGTGCACTCAACTTCCAGAGTTAAAGCCGTGTGTGGATTCAGCAGTCTGCAAACCCTTTCTGTGCAGAGTTTCAAAACAGGCGTTTTCAGCCCAATACCGGCCTATGGAAGAAACAGCAGAAAGCACAGGGAAATATCTGCCTCTAAATCCAAAACGCAGCTATCTAACAGAACGGTTGTCAATGTGTGCACTCAACTTCCAGAGTTAAAGCCGTGTGTGGATTCAGCAGTCTGCAAAACCTTTCTGTGCAGAGTTTCAAAACAGGCGTTTTCAGCCCAATACCGGCCTATGGAAGAAACAGCAGAAAGCACAGGGAAATATCTGCTTCTAAATCCAAAACGCAGCTACCTAACAGAACGGTTGTCAATGTGTGCACTCAACTTCCAGAGTTAAAGCCGTGTGTGGATTCAGCAGTCTGCAAACCCTTTCTGTGCAGAGTTTCAAAACAGGCGTTTTCAGCCCAATACCGGCCTATGGAAGAAACAGCAGAAAGCACAGGGAAATATCTGCTTCTAAATCCAAAACGCAGCTACCTAACAGAACGGTTGTCAATGTGTGCACTCAACTTCCAGAGTTAAAGCCGTGTGTGGATTCAGCAGTCTGCAAACCCTTTCTGTGCAGAGTTTCAAAACAGGCGTTTTCAGCCCAATACCGGCCTATGGAAGAAACAGCAGAAAGCACAGGGAAATATCTGCTTCTAAATCCAAAACGCAGCTATCTAACAGAACGGTTGTCAATGTGTGCACTCAACTTCCAGAGTTAAAGCCGTGTGTGGATTCAGCAGTCTGCAAACCCTTTCTGTGCAGAGTTTCAAAACAGGCGTTTTCAGCCCAATACCGGCCTATGGAAGAAACAGCAGAAAGCACAGGGAAATATCTGCTTCTAAATCCATAACGCAGCTATCTAACAGAACAGTTGTCAATGTGTGCACTCAACTTCCAGAGTTAAACCCGTGTGTGGATTCAGCAGTCTGCAAACCCTTTCTGTGCAGAGTTTCAAAACAGGTGTTTTCAGCCCAATACCGGCCTATGGAAGAAACAGCAGAAAGCACAGGGAAATATCTGCTTCTAAATCCATAACGCAGCTATCTAACAGAACAGTTGTCAATGTGTGCACTCAACTTCCAGAGTTAAACCCGTGTGTGGATTCAGCAGTCTGCAAACCCTTTCTGTGCAGAGTTTCAAAACAGGCGTTTTCAGCCCAATACCGGCATATGGAAGAAACAACAGAAAGCACAGGGAAATATCTGCTTCTAAATCCAAAACGCAGCTACCTAACAGAACGGTTGTCAATGTGTGCACTCAACTTCCTGAGTTAAAGCGGTGTGTGGATTCAGCAGTCTGCAAACCCTTTCTGTGCAGAGTTTCAAAACAGGCGTTTTCAGCCCAATACCGGCCTATGGAAGAAACAGCAGAAAGCACAGGGAAATATCTGCTTCTAAATCCAAAACGCAGCTATCTAACAGAACGGTTGTCAATGTGTGCACTCAACTTCCAGAGTTAAACCCGTGTGTGGATTCAGCAGTCTGCAAACCCTTTCTGTGCAGAGTTTCAAAACAGGCGTTTTCAGCCCAATACCGGCCTATGGAAGAAACAGCAGAAAGCACAGGGAAATATCTGCTTCTAAATCCAAAACGCAGCTACCTAACAGAACGGTTGTCAATGTGTGCACTCAACTTCCAGAGTTAAAGCCGTGTGTGGATTCAGCAGTCTGCAAACCCTTTCTGTGCAGAGTTTCAAAACAGGCGTTTTCAGCCCAATACCGGCCTATGGAAGAAACAGCAGAAAGCACAGGGAAATATCTGCTTCTAAATCCAAAACGCAGCTATCTAACAGAACGGTTGTCAATGTGTGCACTCAACTTCCAGAGTTAAACCCGTGTGTGGATTCAGCAGTCTGCAAACCCTTTCTGTGCAGAGTTTCAAAACAGGCGTTTTCAGCCCGATACCGGCCTATGGAAGAAACAGCAGAAAGCACAGGGAAATATCTGCTTCTAAATCCAAAACGCAGCTACCTAACAGAACGGTTGTCAATGTGTGCACTCAACTTCCAGAGTTAAAGCCGTGTGTGGATTCAGCAGTCTGCAAACCCTTTCTGTGCAGAGTTTCAAAACAGGCGTTTTCAGCCCAATACCGGCCTATGGAAGAAACAGCAGAAAGCACAGGGAAATATCTGCTTCTAAATCCAAAACGCAGCTATCTAACAGAACGGTTGTCAATGTGTGCACTCAACTTCCAGAGTTAAACCCGTGTGTGGATTCAGCAGTCTGCAAACCCTTTCTGTGCAGAGTTTCAAAACAGGCGTTTTCAGCCCAATACCGGCATATGGAAGAAACAACAGAAAGCACAGGGAAATATCTGCTTCTAAATCCAAAACGCAGCTACCTAACAGAACGGTTGTCAATGTGTGCACTCAACTTCCTGAGTTAAAGCGGTGTGTGGATTCAGCAGTCTGCAAACCCTTTCTGTGCAGAGTTTCAAAACAGGCGTTTTCAGCCCAATACCGGCCTATGGAAGAAACAGCAGAAAGCACAGGGAAATATCTGCTTCTAAATCCAAAACGCAGCTATCTAACAGAACGGTTGTCAATGTGTGCACTCAACTTCCAGAGTTAAACCCGTGTGTGGATTCAGCAGTCTGCAAACCCTTTCTGTGCAGAGTTTCAAAACAGGCGTTTTCAGCCCAATACCGGCCTATGGAAGAAACAGCAGAAAGCACAGGGAAATATCTGCTTCTAAATCCAAAACGCAGCTACCTAACAGAACGGTTGTCAATGTGTGCACTCAACTTCCAGAGTTAAAGCCGTGTGTGGATTCAGCAGTCTGCAAACCCTTTCTGTGCAGAGTTTCAAAACAGGCGTTTTCAGCCCAATACCGGCCTATGGAAGAAACAGCAGAAAGCACAGGGAAATATCTGCTTCTAAATCCAAAACGCAGCTATCTAACAGAACGGTTGTCAATGTGTGCACTCAACTTCCAGAGTTAAACCCGTGTGTGGATTCAGCAGTCTGCAAACCCTTTCTGTGCAGAGTTTCAAAACAGGCGTTTTCAGCCCGATACCGGCCTATGGAAGAAACAGCAGAAAGCACAGGGAAATATCTGCTTCTAAATCCAAAACGCAGCTACCTAACAGAACGGTTGTCAATGTGTGCACTCAACTTCCAGAGTTAAAGCCGTGTGTGGATTCAGCAGTCTGCAAACCCTTTCTGTGCAGAGTTTCAAAACAGGCGTTTTCAGCCCAATACCGGCCTATGGAAGAAACAGCAGAAAGCACAGGGAAATATCTGCTTCTAAATCCAAAACGCAGCTATCTAACAGAACGGTTGTCAATGTGTGCACTCAACTTCCAGAGTTAAACCCGTGTGTGGATTCAGCAGTCTGCAAACCCTTTCTGTGCAGAGTTTCAAAACAGGCGTTTTCAGCCCAATACCGGCATATGGAAGAAACAACAGAAAGCACAGGGAAATATCTGCTTCTAAATCCAAAACGCAGCTACCTAACAGAACGGTTATCAATGTGTGCACTCAACTTCCTGAGTTAAAGCGGTGTGTGGATTCAGCAGTCTGCAAACCCTTTCTGTGCAGAGTTTCAAAACAGGCGTTTTCAGCCCAATACCGGCCTATGGAAGAAACAGCAGAAAGCACAGGGAAATATCTGCTTCTAAATCCAAAACGCAGCTATCTAACAGAACGGTTGTCAATGTGTGCACTCAACTTCCAGAGTTAAACCCGTGTGTGGATTCAGCAGTCTGCAAACCCTTTCTGTGCAGAGTTTCAAAACAGGCGTTTTCAGCCCAATACCGGCCTATGGAAGAAACAGCAGAAAGCACAGGGAAATATCTGCTTCTAAATCCAAAACGCAGCTACCTAACAGAACGGTTGTCAATGTGTGCACTCAACTTCCAGAGTTAAACCCGTGTGTGGATTCAGCAGTCTGCAAACCCTTTCTGTGCAGAGTTTCAAAACAGGCGTTTTCAGCCCAATACCGGCCTATGGAAGAAACAGCAGAAAGCACAGGGAAATATCTGCTTCTAAATCCAAAACGCAGCTATCTAACAGAACGGTTGTCAATGTGTGCACTCAACTTCCAGAGTTAAAGCCGTGTGTGGATTCAGCAGTCTGCAAACCCTTTCTGTGCAGAGTTTCAAAACAGGCGTTTTCAGCCCAATACCGGCCTATGGAAGAAACAGCAGAAAGCACAGGGAAATATCTGCTTCTAAATCCAAAACGCAGCTACCTAACAGAACGGTTGTCAATGTGTGCACTCAACTTCCAGAGTTAAAGCCGTGTGTGGATTCAGCAGTCTGCAAACCCTTTCTGTGCAGAGTTTCAAAACAGGCGTTTTCAGCCCAATACCGGCCTATGGAAGAAACAGCAGAAAGCACAGGGAAATATCTGCTTCTAAATCCAAAACGCAGCTACCTAACAGAACGGTTGTCAATGTGTGCACTCAACTTCCAGAGTTAAAGCCGTGTGTGGATTCAGCAGTCTGCAAACCCTTTCTGTGCAGAGTTTCAAAACAGGCGTTTTCAGCCCAATACCGGCCTATGGAAGAAACAGCAGAAAGCACAGGGAAATATCTGCTTCTAAATCCAAAACGCAGCTATCTAACAGAACGGTTGTCAATGTGTGCACTCAACTTCCAGAGTTAAACCCGTGTGTGGATTCAGCAGTCTGCAAACCCTTTCTGTGCAGAGTTTCAAAACAGGCGTTTTCAGCCCGATACCGGCCTATGGAAGAAACAACAGAAAGCACAGGGAAATATCTGCTTCTAAATCCAAAACGCAGCTACCTAACAGAACGGTTGTCAATGTGTGCACTCAACTTCCAGAGTTAAAGCCGTGTGTGGATTCAGCAGTCTGCAAACCCTTTCTGTGCAGAGTTTCAAAACAGGCGTTTTCAGCCCAATACCGGCCTATGGAAGAAACAGCAGAAAGCACAGGGAAATATCTGCTTCTAAATCCAAAACGCAGCTCTCTAACTGAACGGTTGTCAATGTGTGCACTCAACTTCCAGAGTTAAACCCGTGTGTGGATTCAGCAGTCTGCAAACCCTTTCTGTGCAGAGTTTCAAAACAGGCGTTTTCAGCCCAATACCGGCATATGGAAGAAACAACAGAAAGCACAGGGAAATATCTGCTTCTAAATCCAAAACGCAGCTACCTAACAGAACGGTTATCAATGTGTGCACTCAACTTCCTGAGTTAAAGCGGTGTGTGGATTCAGCAGTCTGCAAACCCTTTCTGTGCAGAGTTTCAAAACAGGCGTTTTCAGCCCAATACCGGCCTATGGAAGAAACAGCAGAAAGCACAGGGAAATATCTGCTTCTAAATCCAAAACGCAGCTATCTAACAGAACGGTTGTCAATGTGTGCACTCAACTTCCAGAGTTAAACCCGTGTGTGGATTCAGCAGTCTGCAAACCCTTTCTGTGCAGAGTTTCAAAACAGGCGTTTTCAGCCCAATACCGGCCTATGGAAGAAACAGCAGAAAGCACAGGGAAATATCTGCTTCTAAATCCAAAACGCAGCTACCTAACAGAACGGTTGTCAATGTGTGCACTCAACTTCCAGAGTTAAACCCGTGTGTGGATTCAGCAGTCTGCAAACCCTTTCTGTGCAGAGTTTCAAAACAGGCGTTTTCAGCCCAATACCGGCCTATGGAAGAAACAGCAGAAAGCACAGGGAAATATCTGCTTCTAAATCCAAAACGCAGCTATCTAACAGAACGGTTGTCAATGTGTGCACTCAACTTCCAGAGTTAAAGCCGTGTGTGGATTCAGCAGTCTGCAAACCCTTTCTGTGCAGAGTTTCAAAACAGGCGTTTTCAGCCCAATACCGGCCTATGGAAGAAACAGCAGAAAGCACAGGGAAATATCTGCTTCTAAATCCAAAACGCAGCTACCTAACAGAACGGTTGTCAATGTGTGCACTCAACTTCCAGAGTTAAAGCCGTGTGTGGATTCAGCAGTCTGCAAAACCTTTCTGTGCAGAGTTTCAAAACAGGCGTTTTCAGCCCAATACCGGCCTATGGAAGAAACAGCAGAAAGCACAGGGAAATATCTGCTTCTAAATCCAAAACGCAGCTACCTAACAGAACGGTTGTCAATGTGTGCACTCAACTTCCAGAGTTAAAGCCGTGTGTGGATTCAGCAGTCTGCAAACCCTTTCTGTGCAGAGTTTCAAAACAGGCGTTTTCAGCCCGATACCGGCCTATGGAAGAAACAGCAGAAAGCACAGGGAAATATCTGCTTCTAAATCCAAAACGCAGCTATCTAACAGAACGGTTGTCAATGTGTGCACTCAACTTCCAGAGTTAAAGCCGTGTGTGGATTCAGCAGTCTGCAAACCCTTTCTGTGCAGAGTTTCAAAACAGGCGTTTTCAGCCCAATACCGGCCTATGGAAGAAACAGCAGAAAGCACAGGGAAATATCTGCTTCTAAATCCAAAACGCAGCTATCTAACAGAACGGTTGTCAATGTGTGCACTCAACTTCCAGAGTTAAAGCTGTGTGTGGATTCAGCAGTCTGCAAACCCTTTCTGTGCAGAGTTTCAAAACAGGCGTTTTCAGCCCAATACCGGCATATGGAAGAAACAACAGAAAGCACAGGGAAATATCTGCTTCTAAATCCAAAACGCAGCTACCTAACAGAACGGTTGTCAATGTGTGCACTCAACTTCCTGAGTTAAAGCGGTGTGTGGATTCAGCAGTCTGCAAACCCTTTCTGTGCAGAGTTTCAAAACAGGCGTTTTCAGCCCAATACCGGCCTATGGAAGAAACAGCAGAAAGCACAGGGAAATATCTGCTTCTAAATCCAAAACGCAGCTATCTAACAGAACGGTTGTCAATGTGTGCACTCAACTTCCAGAGTTAAACCCGTGTGTGGATTCAGCAGTCTGCAAACCCTTTCTGTGCAGAGTTTCAAAACAGGCGTTTTCAGCCCAATACCGGCCTATGGAAGAAACAGCAGAAAGCACAGGGAAATATCTGCTTCTAAATCCAAAACGCAGCTACCTAACAGAACGGTTGTCAATGTGTGCACTCAACTTCCAGAGTTAAACCCGTGTGTGGATTCAGCAGTCTGCAAACCCTTTCTGTGCAGAGTTTCAAAACAGGCGTTTTCAGCCCAATACCGGCCTATGGAAGAAACAGCAGAAAGCACAGGGAAATATCTGCTTCTAAATCCAAAACGCAGCTATCTAACAGAACGGTTGTCAATGTGTGCACTCAACTTCCAGAGTTAAAGCCGTGTGTGGATTCAGCAGTCTGCAAACCCTTTCTGTGCAGAGTTTCAAAACAGGCGTTTTCAGCCCAATACCGGCCTATGGAAGAAACAGCAGAAAGCACAGGGAAATATCTGCTTCTAAATCCAAAACGCAGCTACCTAACAGAACGGTTGTCAATGTGTGCACTCAACTTCCAGAGTTAAAGCCGTGTGTGGATTCAGCAGTCTGCAAAACCTTTCTGTGCAGAGTTTCAAAACAGGCGTTTTCAGCCCAATACCGGCCTATGGAAGAAACAGCAGAAAGCACAGGGAAATATCTGCTTCTAAATCCAAAACGCAGCTACCTAACAGAACGGTTGTCAATGTGTGCACTCAACTTCCAGAGTTAAAGCCGAGTGTGGATTCAGCAGTCTGCAAACCCTTTCTGTGCAGAGTTTCAAAACAGGCGTTTTCAGCCCAATACCGGCCTATGGAAGAAACAGCAGAAAGCACAGGGAAATATCTGCTTCTAAATCCAAAACGCAGCTATCTAACAGAACGGTTGTCAATGTGTGCACTCAACTTCCAGAGTTAAAGCCGTGTGTGGATTCAGCAGTCTGCAAACCCTTTCTGTGCAGAGTTTCAAAACAGGCGTTTTCAGCCCAATACCGGCCTATGGAAGAAACAGCAGAAAGCACAGGGAAATATCTGCTTCTAAATCCAAAACGCAGCTACCTAACAGAACGGTTGTCAATGTGTGCACTCAACTTCCAGAGTTAAAGCCGTGTGTGGATTCAGCAGTCTGCAAACCCTTTCTGTGCAGAGTTTCAAAACAGGCGTTTTCAGCCCAATACCGGCCTATGGAAGAAACAGCAGAAAGCACAGGGAAATATCTGCTTCTAAATCCAAAACGCAGCTATCTAACAGAACGGTTGTCAATGTGTGCACTCAACTTCCAGAGTTAAAGCTGTGTGTGGATTCAGCAGTCTGCAAACCCTTTCTGTGCAGAGTTTCAAAACAGGCGTTTTCAGCCCAATACCGGCATATGGAAGAAACAACAGAAAGCACAGGGAAATATCTGCTTCTAAATCCAAAACGCAGCTACCTAACAGAACGGTTGTCAATGTGTGCACTCAACTTCCTGAGTTAAAGCGGTGTGTGGATTCAGCAGTCTGCAAACCCTTTCTGTGCAGAGTTTCAAAACAGGCGTTTTCAGCCCTATACCGGCCTATGGAAGAAACAGCAGAAAGCACAGGGAAATATCTGCTTCTAAATCCAAAACGCAGCTATCTAACAGAACGGTTGTCAATGTGTGCACTCAACTTCCAGAGTTAAACCCGTGTGTGGATTCAGCAGTCTGCAAACCCTTTCTGTGCAGAGTTTCAAAACAGGCGTTTTCAGCCCAATACCGGCCTATGGAAGAAACAGCAGAAAGCACAGGGAAATATCTGCTTCTAAATCCAAAACGCAGCTACCTAACAGAACGGTTGTCAATGTGTGCACTCAACTTCCAGAGTTAAACCCGTGTGTGGATTCAGCAGTCTGCAAACCCTTTCTGTGCAGAGTTTCAAAACAGGCGTTTTCAGCCCAATACCGGCCTATGGAAGAAACAGCAGAAAGCACAGGGAAATATCTGCTTCTAAATCCAAAACGCAGCTATCTAACAGAACGGTTGTCAATGTGTGCACTCAACTTCCAGAGTTAAAGCCGTGTGTGGATTCAGCAGTCTGCAAACCCTTTCTGTGCAGAGTTTCAAAACAGGCGTTTTCAGCCCAATACCGGCCTATGGAAGAAACAGCAGAAAGCACAGGGAAATATCTGCTTCTAAATCCAAAACGCAGCTACCTAACAGAACGGTTGTCAATGTGTGCACTCAACTTCCAGAGTTAAAGCCGTGTGTGGATTCAGCAGTCTGCAAAACCTTTCTGTGCAGAGTTTCAAAACAGGCGTTTTCAGCCCAATACCGGCCTATGGAAGAAACAGCAGAAAGCACAGGGAAATATCTGCTTCTAAATCCAAAACGCAGCTACCTAACAGAACGGTTGTCAATGTGTGCACTCAACTTCCAGAGTTAAAGCCGTGTGTGGATTCAGCAGTCTGCAAACCCTTTCTGTGCAGAGTTTCAAAACAGGCGTTTTCAGCCCAATACCGGCCTATGGAAGAAACAGCAGAAAGCACAGGGAAATATCTGCTTCTAAATCCAAAACGCAGCTATCTAACAGAACGGTTGTCAATGTGTGCACTCAACTTCCAGAGTTAAAGCCGTGTGTGGATTCAGCAGTCTGCAAACCCTTTCTGTGCAGAGTTTCAAAACAGGCGTTTTCAGCCCAATACCGGCCTATGGAAGAAACAGCAGAAAGCACAGGGAAATATCTGCTTCTAAATCCAAAACGCAGCTATCTAACAGAACGGTTGTCAATGTGTGCACTCAACTTCCAGAGTTAAACCCGTGTGTGGATTCAGCAGTCTGCAAACCCTTTCTGTGCAGAGTTTCAAAACAGGCGTTTTCAGCCCAATACCGGCCTATGGAAGAAACAGCAGAAAGCACAGGGAAATATCTGCTTCTAAATCCAAAACGCAGCTATCTAACAGAACGGTTGTCAATGTGTGCACTCAACTTCCAGAGTTAAACCCGTGTGTGGATTCAGCAGTCTGCAAACCCTTTCTGTGCAGAGTTTCAAAACAGGCGTTTTCAGCCCAATACCGGCATATGGAAGAAACAACAGAAAGCACAGGGAAATATCTGCTTCTAAATCCAAAACGCAGCTACCTAACAGAACGGTTGTCAATGTGTGCACTCAACTTCCTGAGTTAAAGCGGTGTGTGGATTCAGCAGTCTGCAAACCCTTTCTGTGCAGAGTTTCAAAACAGGCGTTTTCAGCCCAATACCGGCCTATGGAAGAAACAGCAGAAAGCACAGGGAAATATCTGCTTCTAAATCCAAAACGCAGCTATCTAACAGAACGGTTGTCAATGTGTGCACTCAACTTCCAGAGTTAAACCCGTGTGTGGATTCAGCAGTCTGCAAACCCTTTCTGTGCAGAGTTTCAAAACAGGCGTTTTCAGCCCAATACCGGCCTATGGAAGAAACAGCAGAAAGCACAGGGAAATATCTGCTTCTAAATCCAAAACGCAGCTACCTAACAGAACGGTTGTCAATGTGTGCACTCAACTTCCAGAGTTAAAGCCGTGTGTGGATTCAGCAGTCTGCAAACCCTTTCTGTGCAGAGTTTCAAAACAGGCGTTTTCAGCCCAATACCGGCCTATGGAAGAAACAGCAGAAAGCACAGGGAAATATCTGCTTCTAAATCCAAAACGCAGCTATCTAACAGAACGGTTGTCAATGTGTGCACTCAACTTCCAGAGTTAAAGCCGTGTGTGGATTCAGCAGTCTGCAAACCCTTTCTGTGCAGAGTTTCAAAACAGGCGTTTTCAGCCCAATACCGGCCTATGGAAGAAACAGCAGAAAGCACAGGGAAATATCTGCTTCTAAATCCAAAACGCAGCTACCTAACAGAACGGTTGTCAATGTGTGCACTCAACTTCCAGAGTTAAAGCCGTGTGTGGATTCAGCAGTCTGCAAAACCTTTCTGTGCAGAGTTTCAAAACAGGCGTTTTCAGCCCAATACCGGCCTATGGAAGAAACAGCAGAAAGCACAGGGAAATATCTGCTTCTAAATCCAAAACGCAGCTACCTAACAGAACGGTTGTCAATGTGTGCACTCAACTTCCAGAGTTAAAGCCGTGTGTGAATTCAGCAGTCTGTAAACCCTTTCTGTGCAGAGTTTCAAAACAGGCGTTTTCAGCCCAATACCGGCATATGGAAGAAACAACAGAAAGCACAGGGAAATATCTTCTTCTAAATCCAAAACGCAGCTACCTAACAGAACGGTTGTCAATGTGTGCACTCAACTTCCAGAGTTAAAGCCGTGTGTGAATTCAGCAGTCTGCAAACCCTTTCTGTGCAGAGTTTCAAAACAGGCGTTTTCAGCCCAATACCGGCCTATGGAAGAAACAGCAGAAAGCACAGGGAAATATCTGCTTCTAAATCCAAAACGCAGCTATCTAACAGAACGGTTGTCAATGTGTGCACTCAACTTCCAGAGTTAAACCCGTGTGTGGACTCAGCAGTCTGCAAACCCTTTCTGTGCAGAGTTTCAAAACAGGCGTTTTCAGCCCAATACCGGCCTATGGAAGAAACAGCAGAAAGCACAGGGAAATATCTGCTTCTAAATCCAAAACGCAGCTACCTAACAGAACGGTTGTCAATGTGTGCACTCAACTTCCAGAGTTAAAGCCGTGTGTGGATTCAGCAGTCTGCAAACCCTTTCTGTGCAGAGTTTCAAAACAGGCGTTTTCAGCCCAATACCGGCCTATGGAAGAAACAGCAGAAAGCACAGGGAAATATCTGCTTCTAAATCCAAAACGCAGCTATCTAACAGAACGGTTGTCAATGTGTGCACTCAACTTCCAGAGTTAAACCCGTGTGTGGATTCAGCAGTCTGCAAACCCTTTCTGTGCAGAGTTTCAAAACAGGCGTTTTCAGCCCAATACCGGCATATGGAAGAAACAACAGAAAGCACAGGGAAATATCTGCTTCTAAATCCAAAACGCAGCTACCTAACAGAACGGTTGTCAATGTGTGCACTCAACTTCCTGAGTTAAAGCGGTGTGTGGATTCAGCAGTCTGCAAACCCTTTCTGTGCAGAGTTTCAAAACAGGCGTTTTCAGCCCAATACCGGCCTATGGAAGAAACAGCAGAAAGCACAGGGAAATATCTGCTTCTAAATCCAAAACGCAGCTATCTAACAGAACGGTTGTCAATGTGTGCACTCAACTTCCAGAGTTAAACCCGTGTGTGGATTCAGCAGTCTGCAAACCCTTTCTGTGCAGAGTTTCAAAACAGGCGTTTTCAGCCCAATACCGGCCTATGGAAGAAACAGCAGAAAGCACAGGGAAATATCTGCTTCTAAATCCAAAACGCAGCTACCTAACAGAACGGTTGTCAATGTGTGCACTCAACTTCCAGAGTTAAAGCCGTGTGTGGATTCAGCAGTCTGCAAACCCTTTCTGTGCAGAGTTTCAAAACAGGCGTTTTCAGCCCAATACCGGCCTATGGAAGAAACAGCAGAAAGCACAGGGAAATATCTGCTTCTAAATCCAAAACGCAGCTATCTAACAGAACGGTTGTCAATGTGTGCACTCAACTTCCAGAGTTAAACCCGTGTGTGGATTCAGCAGTCTGCAAACCCTTTCTGTGCAGAGTTTCAAAACAGGCGTTTTCAGCCCAATACCGGCCTATGGAAGAAACAGCAGAAAGCACAGGGAAATATCTGCTTCTAAATCCAAAACGCAGCTACCTAACAGAACGGTTGTCAATGTGTGCACTCAACTTCCAGAGTTAAACCCGTGTGTGGATTCAGCAGTCTGCAAACCCTTTCTGTGCAGAGTTTCAAAACAGGCGTTTTCAGCCCAATACCGGCCTATGGAAGAAACAGCAGAAAGCACAGGGAAATATCTGCTTCTAAATCCAAAACGCAGCTATCTAACAGAACGGTTGTCATTGTGTGCACTCAACTTCCAGAGTTAAAGCCGTGTGTGGATTCAGCAGTCTGCAAACCCTTTCTGTGCAGAGTTTCAAAACAGGCGTTTTCAGCCCAATACCGGCCTATGGAAGAAACAGCAGAAAGCACAGGGAAATATCTGCTTCTAAATCCAAAACGCAGCTATCTAACAGAACGGTTGTCAATGTGTGCACTCAACTTCCAGAGTTAAACCCGTGTGTGGATTCAGCAGTCTGCAAACCCTTTCTGTGCAGAGTTTCAAAACAGGCGTTTTCAGCCCAATACCGGCCTATGGAAGAAACAGCAGAAAGCACAGGGAAATATCTGCTTCTAAATCCAAAACGCAGCTATCTAACAGAACGGTTGTCAATGTGTGCACTCAACTTCCAGAGTTAAACCCGTGTGTGGATTCAGCAGTCTGCAAACCCTTTCTGTGCAGAGTTTCAAAACAGGCGTTTTCAGCCCAATACCGGCATATGGAAGAAACAACAGAAAGCACAGGGAAATATCTGCTTCTAAATCCAAAACGCAGCTACCTAACAGAACGGTTGTCAATGTGTGCACTCAACTTCCTGAGTTAAAGCGGTGTGTGGATTCAGCAGTCTGCAAACCCTTTCTGTGCAGAGTTTCAAAACAGGCGTTTTCAGCCCAATACCGGCCTATGGAAGAAACAGCAGAAAGCACAGGGAAATATCTGCTTCTAAATCCAAAACGCAGCTATCTAACAGAACGGTTGTCAATGTGTGCACTCAACTTCCAGAGTTAAACCCGTGTGTGGATTCAGCAGTCTGCAAACCCTTTCTGTGCAGAGTTTCAAAACAGGCGTTTTCAGCCCAATACCGGCCTATGGAAGAAACAGCAGAAAGCACAGGGAAATATCTGCTTCTAAATCCAAAACGCAGCTACCTAACAGAACGGTTGTCAATGTGTGCACTCAACTTCCAGAGTTAAAGCCGTGTGTGGATTCAGCAGTCTGCAAACCCTTTCTGTGCAGAGTTTCAAAACAGGCGTTTTCAGCCCAATACCGGCCTATGGAAGAAACAGCAGAAAGCACAGGGAAATATCTGCTTCTAAATCCAAAACGCAGCTATCTAACAGAACGGTTGTCAATGTGTGCACTCAACTTCCAGAGTTAAAGCCGTGTGTGGATTCAGCAGTCTGCAAACCCTTTCTGTGCAGAGTTTCAAAACAGGCGTTTTCAGCCCAATACCGGCCTATGGAAGAAACAGCAGAAAGCACAGGGAAATATCTGCTTCTAAATCCAAAACGCAGCTACCTAACAGAACGGTTGTCAATGTGTGCACTCAACTTCCAGAGTTAAAGCCGTGTGTGGATTCAGCAGTCTGCAAAACCTTTCTGTGCAGAGTTTCAAAACAGGCGTTTTCAGCCCAATACCGGCCTATGGAAGAAACAGCAGAAAGCACAGGGAAATATCTGCTTCTAAATCCAAAACGCAGCTACCTAACAGAACGGTTGTCAATGTGTGCACTCAACTTCCAGAGTTAAAGCCGTGTGTGAATTCAGCAGTCTGCAAACCCTTTCTGTGCAGAGTTTCAAAACAGGCGTTTTCAGCCCAATACCGGCATATGGAAGAAACAACAGAAAGCACAGGGAAATATCTTCTTCTAAATCCAAAACGCAGCTACCTAACAGAACGGTTGTCAATGTGTGCACTCAACTTCCAGAGTTAAAGCCGTGTGTGAATTCAGCAGTCTGCAAACCCTTTCTGTGCAGAGTTTCAAAACAGGCGTTTTCAGCCCAATACCGGCCTATGGAAGAAACAGCAGAAAGCACAGGGAAATATCTGCTTCTAAATCCAAAACGCAGCTATCTAACAGAACGGTTGTCAATGTGTGCACTCAACTTCCAGAGTTAAACCCGTGTGTGGACTCAGCAGTCTGCAAACCCTTTCTGTGCAGAGTTTCAAAACAGGCGTTTTCAGCCCAATACCGGCCTATGGAAGAAACAGCAGAAAGCACAGGGAAATATCTGCTTCTAAATCCAAAACGCAGCTACCTAACAGAACGGTTGTCAATGTGTGCACTCAACTTCCAGAGTTAAAGCCGTGTGTGGATTCAGCAGTCTGCAAACCCTTTCTGTGCAGAGTTTCAAAACAGGCGTTTTCAGCCCAATACCGGCCTATGGAAGAAACAGCAGAAAGCACAGGGAAATATCTGCTTCTAAATCCAAAACGCAGCTATCTAACAGAACGGTTGTCAATGTGTGCACTCAACTTCCAGAGTTAAACCCGTGTGTGGATTCAGCAGTCTGCAAACCCTTTCTGTGCAGAGTTTCAAAACAGGCGTTTTCAGCCCAATACCGGCATATGGAAGAAACAACAGAAAGCACAGGGAAATATCTGCTTCTAAATCCAAAACGCAGCTACCTAACAGAACGGTTGTCAATGTGTGCACTCAACTTCCTGAGTTAAAGCGGTGTGTGGATTCAGCAGTCTGCAAACCCTTTCTGTGCAGAGTTTCAAAACAGGCGTTTTCAGCCCAATACCGGCCTATGGAAGAAACAGCAGAAAGCACAGGGAAATATCTGCTTCTAAATCCAAAACGCAGCTATCTAACAGAACGGTTGTCAATGTGTGCACTCAACTTCCAGAGTTAAACCCGTGTGTGGATTCAGCAGTCTGCAAACCCTTTCTGTGCAGAGTTTCAAAACAGGCGTTTTCAGCCCAATACCGGCCTATGGAAGAAACAGCAGAAAGCACAGGGAAATATCTGCTTCTAAATCCAAAACGCAGCTACCTAACAGAACGGTTGTCAATGTGTGCACTCAACTTCCAGAGTTAAAGCCGTGTGTGGATTCAGCAGTCTGCAAACCCTTTCTGTGCAGAGTTTCAAAACAGGCGTTTTCAGCCCAATACCGGCCTATGGAAGAAACAGCAGAAAGCACAGGGAAATATCTGCTTCTAAATCCAAAACGCAGCTATCTAACAGAACGGTTGTCAATGTGTGCACTCAACTTCCAGAGTTAAACCCGTGTGTGGATTCAGCAGTCTGCAAACCCTTTCTGTGCAGAGTTTCAAAACAGGCGTTTTCAGCCCAATACCGGCCTATGGAAGAAACAGCAGAAAGCACAGGGAAATATCTGCTTCTAAATCCAAAACGCAGCTACCTAACAGAACGGTTGTCAATGTGTGCACTCAACTTCCAGAGTTAAACCCGTGTGTGGATTCAGCAGTCTGCAAACCCTTTCTGTGCAGAGTTTCAAAACAGGCGTTTTCAGCCCAATACCGGCCTATGGAAGAAACAGCAGAAAGCACAGGGAAATATCTGCTTCTAAATCCAAAACGCAGCTATCTAACAGAACGGTTGTCATTGTGTGCACTCAACTTCCAGAGTTAAAGCCGTGTGTGGATTCAGCAGTCTGCAAACCCTTTCTGTGCAGAGTTTCAAAACAGGCGTTTTCAGCCCAATACCGGCCTATGGAAGAAACAGCAGAAAGCACAGGGAAATATCTGCTTCTAAATCCAAAACGCAGCTATCTAACAGAACGGTTGTCAATGTGTGCACTCAACTTCCAGAGTTAAACCCGTGTGTGGATTCAGCAGTCTGCAAACCCTTTCTGTGCAGAGTTTCAAAACAGGCGTTTTCAGCCCAATACCGGCCTATGGAAGAAACAGCAGAAAGCACAGGGAAATATCTGCTTCTAAATCCAAAACGCAGCTACCTAACAGAACGGTTGTCAATGTGTGCACTCAACTTCCAGAGTTAAAGCCGTGTGTGGATTCAGCAGTCTGCAAACCCTTTCTGTGCAGAGTTTCAAAACAGGCGTTTTCATCCCAATACCGGCCTATGGAAGAAACAGCAGAAAGCACAGGGAAATATCTGCTTCTAAATCCAAAACGCAGCTATCTAACAGAACGGTTGTCAATGTGTGCACTCAACTTCCAGAGTTAAACCCGTGTGTGGATTCAGCAGTCTGCAAACCCTTTCTGTGCAGAGTTTCAAAACAGGCGTTTTCAGCCCAATACCGGCCTATGGAAGAAACAGCAGAAAGCACAGGGAAATATCTGCTTCTAAATCCAAAACGCAGCTACCTAACAGAACGGTTGTCAATGTGTGCACTCAACTTCCAGAGTTAAAGCCGTGTGTGGATTCAGCAGTCTGCAAACCCTTTCTGTGCAGAGTTTCAAAACAGGCGTTTTCAGCCCAATACCGGCCTATGGAAGAAACAGCAGAAAGCACAGGGAAATATCTGCTTCTAAATCCAAAACGCAGCTATCTAACAGAACGGTTGTCAATGTGTGCACTCAACTTCCAGAGTTAAAGCCGTGTGTGGATTCAGCAGTCTGCAAACCCTTTCTGTGCAGAGTTTCAAAACAGGCGTTTTCAGCCCAATACCGGCCTATGGAAGAAACAGCAGAAAGCACAGGGAAATATCTGCTTCTAAATCCAAAACGCAGCTACCTAACAGAACGGTTGTCAATGTGTGCACTCAACTTCCAGAGTTAAAGCCGTGTGTGGATTCAGCAGTCTGCAAAACCTTTCTGTGCAGAGTTTCAAAACAGGCGTTTTCAGCCCAATACCGGCCTATGGAAGAAACAGCAGAAAGCACAGGGAAATATCTGCTTCTAAATCCAAAACGCAGCTACCTAACAGAACGGTTGTCAATGTGTGCACTCAACTTCCAGAGTTAAAGCCGTGTGTGGATTCAGCAGTCTGCAAACCCTTTCTGTGCAGAGTTTCAAAACAGGCGTTTTCAGCCCAATACCGGCCTATGGAAGAAACAGCAGAAAGCACAGGGAAATATCTGCTTCTAAATCCAAAACGCAGCTATCTAACAGAACGGTTGTCAATGTGTGCACTCAACTTCCAGAGTTAAAGCCGTGTGTGGATTCAGCAGTCTGCAAACCCTTTCTGTGCAGAGTTTCAAAACAGGCGTTTTCAGCCCAATACCGGCCTATGGAAGAAACAGCAGAAAGCACAGGGAAATATCTGCTTCTAAATCCAAAACGCAGCTATCTAACAGAACGGTTGTCAATGTGTGCACTCAACTTCCAGAGTTAAACCCGTGTGTGGATTCAGCAGTCTGCAAACCCTTTCTGTGCAGAGTTTCAAAACAGGCGTTTTCAGCCCAATACCGGCCTATGGAAGAAACAGCAGAAAGCACAGGGAAATATCTGCTTCTAAATCCAAAACGCAGCTATCTAACAGAACGGTTGTCAATGTGTGCACTCAACTTCCAGAGTTAAACCCGTGTGTGGATTCAGCAGTCTGCAAACCCTTTCTGTGCAGAGTTTCAAAACAGGCGTTTTCAGCCCAATACCGGCATATGGAAGAAACAACAGAAAGCACAGGGAAATATCTGCTTCTAAATCCAAAACGCAGCTACCTAACAGAACGGTTGTCAATGTGTGCACTCAACTTCCTGAGTTAAAGCGGTGTGTGGATTCAGCAGTCTGCAAACCCTTTCTGTGCAGAGTTTCAAAACAGGCGTTTTCAGCCCAATACCGGCCTATGGAAGAAACAGCAGAAAGCACAGGGAAATATCTGCTTCTAAATCCAAAACGCAGCTATCTAACAGAACGGTTGTCAATGTGTGCACTCAACTTCCAGAGTTAAAGCCGTGTGTGGATTCAGCAGTCTGCAAACCCTTTCTGTGCAGAGTTTCAAAACAGGCGTTTTCAGCCCAATACCGGCCTATGGAAGAAACAGCAGAAAGCACAGGGAAATATCTGCTTCTAAATCCAAAACGCAGCTACCTAACAGAACGGTTGTCAATGTGTGCACTCAACTTGCAGAGTTAAAGCCGTGTGTGGATTCAGCAGTCTGCAAAACCTTTCTGTGCAGAGTTTCAAAACAGGCGTTTTCAGCCCAATACCGGCCTATGGAAGAAACAGCAGAAAGCACAGGGAAATATCTGCTTCTAAATCCAAAACGCAGCTACCTAACAGAACGGTTGTCAATGTGTGCACTCAACTTCCAGAGTTAAAGCCGTGTGTGAATTCAGCAGTCTGCAAACCCTTTCTGTGCAGAGTTTCAAAACAGGCGTTTTCAGCCCAATACCGGCCTATGGAAGAAACAGCAGAAAGCACAGGGAAATATCTGCTTCTAAATCCAAAACGCAGCTATCTAACAGAACGGTTGTCAATGTGTGCACTCAACTTCCAGAGTTAAACCCGTGTGTGGATTCAGCAGTCTGCAAACCCTTTCTGTGCAGAGTTTCAAAACAGGCGTTTTCAGCCCAATACCGGCATATGGAAGAAACAACAGAAAGCACAGGGAAATATCTGCTTCTAAATCCAAAACGCAGCTACCTAACAGAACGGTTGTCAATGTGTGCACTCAACTTCCAGAGTTAAAGCCGTGTGTGAATTCAGCAGTCTACAAACCCTTTCTGTGCAGAGTTTCAAAACAGGCGTTTTCAGCCCAATACCGGCCTATGGAAGAAACAGCAGAAAGCACAGGGAAATATCTGCTTCTAAATCCAAAACGCAGCTATCTAACAGAACGGTTGTCAATGTGTGCACTCAACTTCCAGAGTTAAACCCGTGTGTGGATTCAGCAGTCTGCAAACCCTTTCTGTGCAGAGTTTCAAAACAGGCGTTTTCAGCCCAATACCGGCCTATGGAAGAAACAGCAGAAAGCACAGGGAAATATCTGCTTCTAAATCCAAAACGCAGCTACCTAACAGAACGGTTGTCAATGTGTGCACTCAACTTCCAGAGTTAAAGCCGTGTGTGGATTCAGCAGTCTGCAAACCCTTTCTGTGCAGAGTTTCAAAACAGGCGTTTTCAGCCCAATACCGGCCTATGGAAGAAACAGCAGAAAGCACAGGGAAATATCTGCTTCTAAATCCAAAACGCAGCTATCTAACAGAACGGTTGTCAATGTGTGCACTCAACTTCCAGAGTTAAAGCCGTGTGTGGATTCAGCAGTCTGCAAACCCTTTCTGTGCAGAGTTTCAAAACAGGCGTTTTCAGCCCAATACCGGCCTATGGAAGAAACAGCAGAAAGCACAGGGAAATATCTGCTTCTAAATCCAAAACGCAGCTACCTAACAGAACGGTTGTCAATGTGTGCACTCAACTTCCAGAGTTAAAGCCGTGTGTGGATTCAGCAGTCTGCAAACCCTTTCTGTGCAGAGTTTCAAAACAGGCGTTTTCAGCCCAATACTGGCCTATGGAAGAAACAGCAGAAAGCACAGGGAAATATCTGCTTCTAAATCCAAAACGCAGCTACCTAACAGAACGGTTGTCAATGTGTGCACTCAACTTCCAGAGTTAAACCCGTGTGTGAATTCAGCAGTCTGCAAACCCTTTCTGTGCAGAGTTTCAAAACAGGCGTTTTCAGCCCAATACCGGCCTATGGAAGAAACAGCAGAAAGCACAGGGAAATATCTGCTTCTAAATCCAAAACGCAGCTATCTAACAGAACGGTTGTCAATGTGTGCACTCAACTTCCAGAGTTAAACCCGTGTGTGGATTCAGCAGTCTGCAAACCCTTTCTGTGCAGAGTTTCAAAACAGGCGTTTTCAGCCCAATACCGGCATATGGAAGAAACAACAGAAAGCACAGGGAAATATCTGCTTCTAAATCCAAAACGCAGCTACCTAACAGAACGGTTGTCAATGTGTGCACTCAACTTCCAGAGTTAAAGCCGTGTGTGAATTCAGCAGTCTACAAACCCTTTCTGTGCAGAGCTTCAAAACAGGCGTTTTCAGCCCAATACCGGCCTATGGAAGAAACAGCAGAAAGCACAGGGAAATATCTGCTTCTAAATCCAAAACGCAGCTATCTAACAGAACGGTTGTCAATGTGTGCACTCAACTTCCAGAGTTAAACCCGTGTGTGGATTCAGCAGTCTGCAAACCCTTTCTGTGCAGAGTTTCAAAACAGGCGTTTTCAGCCCAATACCGGCCTATGGAAGAAACAGCAGAAAGCACAGGGAAATATCTGCTTCTAAATCCAAAACGCAGCTACCTAACAGAACGGTTGTCAATGTGTGCACTCAACTTCCAGAGTTAAAGCCGTGTGTGGATTCAGCAGTCTGCAAACCCTTTCTGTGCAGAGTTTCAAAACAGGCGTTTTCAGCCCAATACCGGCCTATGGAAGAAACAGCAGAAAGCACAGGGAAATATCTGCTTCTAAATCCAAAACGCAGCTATCTAACAGAACGGTTGTCAATGTGTGCACTCAACTTCCAGAGTTAAAGCCGTGTGTGGATTCAGCAGTCTGCAAACCCTTTCTGTGCAGAGTTTCAAAACAGGCGTTTTCAGCCCAATACCGGCCTATGGAAGAAACAGCAGAAAGCACAGGGAAATATCTGCTTCTAAATCCAAAACGCAGCTACCTAACAGAACGGTTGTCAATGTGTGCACTCAACTTCCAGAGTTAAAGCCGTGTGTGGATTCAGCAGTCTGCAAACCCTTTCTGTGCAGAGTTTCAAAACAGGCGTTTTCAGCCCAATACCGGCATATGGAAGAAACAACAGAAAGCACAGGGAAATATCTGCTTCTAAATCCAAAACGGAGCTACCTAACAGAACGGTTGTCAATGTGTGCACTCAACTTCCTGAGTTAAAGCGGTGTGTGGATTCAGCAGTCTGCAAACCCTTTCTGTGCAGAGTTTCAAAACAGGCGTTTTCAGCCCAATACCGGCATATGGAAGAAACAGCAGAAAGCACAGGGAAATATCTTCTTCTAAATCCAAAACGCAGCTATCTAACAGAACGGTTGTCAATGTGTGCACTCAACTTCCAGAGTTAAACCCGTGTGTGGATTCAGCAGTCTGCAAACCCTTTCTGTGCAGAGTTTCAAAACAGGCGTTTTCAGCCCAATACCGGCCTATGGAAGAAACAGCAGAAAGCACAGGGAAATATCTGCTTCTAAATCCAAAACGCAGCTACCTAACAGAACGGTTGTCAATGTGTGCACTCAACTTCCAGAGTTAAAGCCGTGTGTGGATTCAGCAGTCTGCAAACCCTTTCTGTGCAGAGTTTCAAAACAGGCGTTTTCAGCCCAATACCGGCCTATGGAAGAAACAGCAGAAAGCACAGGGAAATATCTGCTTCTAAATCCAAAACGCAGCTATCTAACAGAACGGTTGTCAATGTGTGCACTCAACTTCCAGAGTTAAACCCGTGTGTGGATTCAGCAGTCTGCAAACCCTTTCTGTGCAGAGTTTCAAAACAGGCGTTTTCAGCCCAATACCGGCATATGGAAGAAACAACAGAAAGCACAGGGAAATATCTGCTTCTAAATCCAAAACGCAGCTACCTAACAGAACGGTTGTCAATGTGTGCACTCAACTTCCTGAGTTAAAGCGGTGTGTGGATTCAGCAGTCTGCAAACCCTTTCTGTGCAGAGTTTCAAAACAGGCGTTTTCAGCCCAATACCGGCCTATGGAAGAAACAGCAGAAAGCACAGGGAAATATCTGCTTCTAAATCCAAAACGCAGCTATCTAACAGAACGGTTGTCAATGTGTGCACTCAACTTCCAGAGTTAAAGCCGTGTGTGGATTCAGCAGTCTGCAAACCCTTTCTGTGCAGAGTTTCAAAACAGGCGTTTTCAGCCCAATACCGGCCTATGGAAGAAACAGCAGAAAGCACAGGGAAATATCTGCTTCTAAATCCAAAACGCAGCTACCTACCAGAACGGTTGTCAATGTGTGCACTCAACTTCCAGAGTTAAAGCCGTGTGTGGATTCAGCAGTCTGCAAACCCTTTCTGTGCAGAGTTTCAAAACAGGCGTTTTCAGCCCAATACCGGCCTATGGAAGAAACAGCAGAAAGCACAGGGAAATATCTGCTTCTAAATCCAAAACGCAGCTATCTAACAGAACGGTTGTCAATGTGTGCACTCAACTTCCAGAGTTAAAGCCGTGTGTGGATTCAGCAGTCTGCAAACCCTTTCTGTGCAGAGTTTCAAAACAGGCGTTTTCAGCCCAATACCGGCCTATGGAAGAAACAGCAGAAAGCACAGGGAAATATCTGCTTCTAAATCCAAAACGCAGCTACCTAACAGAACGGTTGTCAATGTGTGCACTCAACTTCCAGAGTTAAACCCGTGTGTGGATTCAGCAGTCTGCAAACCCTTTCTGTGCAGAGTTTCAAAACAGGCGTTTTCAGCCCAATACCGGCATATGGAAGAAACAACAGAAAGCACAGGGAAATATCTGCTTCTAAATCCAAAACGCAGCTACCTAACAGAACGGTTGTCAATGTGTGCACTCAACTTCCAGAGTTAAAGCCGTGTGTGGATTCAGCAGTCTGCAAACCCTTTCTGTGCAGAGTTTCAAAACAGGCGTTTTCAGCCCAATACCGGCCTATGGAAGAAACAGCAGAAAGCACAGGGAAATATCTGCTTCTAAATCCAAAACGCAGCTATCTAACAGAACGGTTGTCAATGTGTGCACTCAACTTCCAGAGTTAAACCCGTGTGTGGACTCAGCAGTCTGCAAACCCTTTCTGTGCAGAGTTTCAAAACAGGCGTTTTCAGCCCAATACCGGCATATGGAAGAAACAACAGAAAGCACAGGGAAATATCTGCTTCTAAATCCAAAACGCAGCTACCTAACAGAACGGTTGTCAATGTGTGCACTCAACTTCCTGAGTTAAAGCGGTGTGTGGATTCAGCAGTCTGCAAACCCTTTCCGTGCAGAGTTTCAAAACAGGCGTTTTCAGCCCAATACCGGCCTATGGAAGAAACAGCAGAAAGAACAGGGAAATATCTGCTTCTAAATCCAAAACGCAGCTATCTAACAGAACGGTTGTCAATGTGTGCACTCAACTTCCAGAGTTAAACCCGTGTGTGGATTCAGCAGTCTGCAAACCCTTTCTGTGCAGAGTTTCAAAACAGGCGTTTTCAGCCCAATACCGGCATTTGGAAGAAACAACAGAAAGCACAGGGAAATATCTGCTTCTAAATCCAAAACGCAGCTACCTAACAGAACGGTTGTCAATGTGTGCACTCAACTTCCAGAGTTAAAGCCGTGTGTGGATTCAGCAGTCTGCAAAACCTTTCTGTGCAGAGTTTCAAAACAGGCGTTTTCAGCCCAATACCGGCCTATGGAAGAAACAGCAGAAAGCACAGGGAAATATCTGCTTCTAAATCCAAAACGCAGCTATCTAACAGAACGGTTGTCAATGTGTGCACTCAACTTCCAGAGTTAAAGCCGTGTGTGGATTCAGCAGTCTGCAAACCCTTTCTGTGCAGAGTTTCAAAACAGGCGTTTTCAGCCCAATACCGGCCTATGGAAGAAACAGCAGAAAGCACAGGGAAATATCTGCTTCTAAATCCAAAACGCAGCTACCTAACAGAACGGTTGTCAATGTGTGCACTCAACTTCCAGAGTTAAAGCCGTGTGTGGATTCAGCAGTCTGCAAAACCTTTCTGTGCAGAGTTTCAAAACAGGCGTTTTCAGCCCAATACCGGCCTATGGAAGAAACAGCAGAAAGCACAGGGAAATATCTGCTTCTAAATCCAAAACGCAGCTACCTAACAGAACGGTTGTCAATGTGTGCACTCAACTTCCAGAGTTAAAGCCGTGTGTGGATTCAGCAGTCTGCAAACCCTTTCTGTGCAGAGTTTCAAAACAGGCGTTTTCAGCCCAATACCGGCCTATGGAAGAAACAGCAGAAAGCACAGGGAAATATCTGCTTCTAAATCCAAAACGCAGCTATCTAACAGAACGGTTGTCAATGTGTGCACTCAACTTCCAGAGTTAAAGTCGTGTGTGGATTCAGCAGTCTGCAAACCCTTTCTGTGCAGAGTTTCAAAACAGGCGTTTTCAGCCCAATACCGGCCTATGGAAGAAACAGCAGAAAGCACAGGGAAATATCTGCTTCTAAATCCAAAACGCAGCTATCTAACAGAACGGTTGTCAATGTGTGCACTCAACTTCCAGAGTTAAAGCCGTGTGTGGATTCAGCAGTCTGCAAACCCTTTCTGTGCAGAGTTTCAAAACAGGCGTTTTCAGCCCAATACCGGCCTATGGAAGAAACAGCAGAAAGCACAGGGAAATATCTGCTTCTAAATCCAAAACGCAGCTATCTAACAGAACGGTTGTCAATGTGTGCACTCAACTTCCAGAGTTAAACCCGTGTGTGGATTCAGCAGTCTGCAAACCCTTTCTGTGCAGAGTTTCAAAACAGGCGTTTTCAGCCCAATACCGGCATATGGAAGAAACAACAGAAAGCACAGGGAAATATCTGCTTCTAAATCCAAAACGCAGCTACCTAACAGAACGGTTGTCAATGTGTGCACTCAACTTCCTGAGTTAAAGCGGTGTGTGGATTCAGCAGTCTGCAAACCCTTTCTGTGCAGAGTTTCAAAACAGGCGTTTTCAGCCCAATACCGGCCTATGGAAGAAACAGCAGAAAGCACAGGGAAATATCTGCTTCTAAATCCAAAACGCAGCTATCTAACAGAACGGTTGTCAATGTGTGCACTCAACTTCCAGAGTTAAACCCGTGTGTGGATTCAGCAGTCTGCAAACCCTTTCTGTGCAGAGTTTCAAAACAGGCGTTTTCAGCCCAATACCGGCCTATGGAAGAAACAGCAGAAAGCACAGGGAAATATCTGCTTCTAAATCCAAAACGCAGCTACCTAACAGAACGGTTGTCAATGTGTGCACTCAACTTCCAGAGTTAAAGCCGTGTGTGGATTCAGCAGTCTGCAAACCCTTTCTGTGCAGAGTTTCAAAACAGGCGTTTTCAGCCCAATACCGGCCTATGGAAGAAACAGCAGAAAGCACAGGGAAATATCTGCTTCTAAATCCAAAACGCAGCTATCTAACAGAACGGTTGTCAATGTGTGCACTCAACTTCCAGAGTTAAAGCCGTGTGTGGATTCAGCAGTCTGCAAACCCTTTCTGTGCAGAGTTTCAAAACAGGCGTTTTCAGCCCAATACCGGCCTATGGAAGAAACAGCAGAAAGCACAGGGAAATATCTGCTTCTAAATCCAAAACGCAGCTACCTAACAGAACGGTTGTCAATGTGTGCACTCAACTTCCAGAGTTAAAGCCGTGTGTGGATTCAGCAGTCTGCAAACCCTTTCTGTGCAGAGTTTCAAAACAGGCGTTTTCAGCCCAATACCGGCCTATGGAAGAAACAGCAGAAAGCACAGGGAAATATCTGCTTCTAAATCCAAAACGCAGCTACCTAACAGAACGGTTGTCAATGTGTGCACTCAACTTCCAGAGTTAAAGCCGTGTGTGAATTCAGCAGTCTGCAAACCCTTTCTGTGCAGAGTTTCAAAACAGGCGTTTTCAGCCCAATACCGGCATATGGAAGAAACAACAGAAAGCACAGGGAAATATCTGCTTCTAAATCCAAAACGCAGCTACCTAACAGAACGGTTGTCAATGTGTGCACTCAACTTCCAGAGTTAAAGCCGTGTGTGAATTCAGCAGTCTGCAAACCCTTTCTGTGCAGAGTTTCAAAACAGGCGTTTTCAGCCCAATACCGGCCTATGGAAGAAACAGCAGAAAGCACAGGGAAATATCTGCTTCTAAATCCAAAACGCAGCTATCTAACAGAACGGTTGTCAATGTGTGCACTCAACTTCCAGAGTTAAACCCGTGTGTGGACTCAGCAGTCTGCAAACCCTTTCTGTGCAGAGTTTCAAAACAGGCGTTTTCAGCCCAATACCGGCCTATGGAAGAAACAGCAGAAAGCACAGGGAAATATCTGCTTCTAAATCCAAAACGCAGCTACCTAACAGAACGGTTGTCAATGTGTGCACTCAACTTCCAGAGTTAAAGCCGTGTGTGGATTCAGCAGTCTGCAAACCCTTTCTGTGCAGAGTTTCAAAACAGGCGTTTTCAGCCCAATACCGGCCTATGGAAGAAACAGCAGAAAGCACAGGGAAATATCTGCTTCTAAATCCAAAACGCAGCTACCTAACAGAACGGTTGTCAATGTGTGCACTCAACTTCCAGAGTTAAAGCCGTGTGTGAATTCAGCAGTCTGCAAACCCTTTCTGTGCAGAGTTTCAAAACAGGCGTTTTCAGCCCAATACCGGCATATGGAAGAAACAACAGAAAGCACAGGGAAATATCTGCTTCTAAATCCAAAACGCAGCTACCTAACAGAACGGTTGTCAATGTGTGCACTCAACTTCCAGAGTTAAAGCCGTGTGTGAATTCAGCAGTCTGCAAACCCTTTCTGTGCAGAGTTTCAAAACAGGCGTTTTCAGCCCAATACCGGCCTATGGAAGAAACAGCAGAAAGCACAGGGAAATATCTGCTTCTAAATCCAAAACGCAGCTATCTAACAGAACGGTTGTCAATGTGTGCACTCAACTTCCAGAGTTAAACCCGTGTGTGGACTCAGCAGTCTGCAAACCCTTTCTGTGCAGAGTTTCAAAACAGGCGTTTTCAGCCCAATACCGGCCTATGGAAGAAACAGCAGAAAGCACAGGGAAATATCTGCTTCTAAATCCAAAACGCAGCTACCTAACAGAACGGTTGTCAATGTGTGCACTCAACTTCCAGAGTTAAAGCCGTGTGTGGATTCAGCAGTCTGCAAACCCTTTCTGTGCAGAGTTTCAAAACAGGCGTTTTCAGCCCAATACCGGCCTATGGAAGAAACAGCAGAAAGCACAGGGAAATATCTGCTTCTAAATCCAAAACGCAGCTATCTAACAGAACGGTTGTCAATGTGTGCACTCAACTTCCAGAGTTAAACCCGTGTGTGGATTCAGCAGTCTGCAAACCCTTTCTGTGCAGAGTTTCAAAACAGGCGTTTTCAGCCCAATACCGGCATATGGAAGAAACAACAGAAAGCACAGGGAAATATCTGCTTCTAAATCCAAAACGCAGCTACCTAACAGAACGGTTGTCAATGTGTGCACTCAACTTCCTGAGTTAAAGCGGTGTGTGGATTCAGCAGTCTGCAAACCCTTTCTGTGCAGAGTTTCAAAACAGGCGTTTTCAGCCCAATACCGGCCTATGGAAGAAACAGCAGAAAGCACAGGGAAATATCTGCTTCTAAATCCAAAACGCAGCTATCTAACAGAACGGTTGTCAATGTGTGCACTCAACTTCCAGAGTTAAACCCGTGTGTGGATTCAGCAGTCTGCAAACCCTTTCTGTGCAGAGTTTCAAAACAGGCGTTTTCAGCCCAATACCGGCCTATGGAAGAAACAGCAGAAAGCACAGGGAAATATCTGCTTCTAAATCCAAAACGCAGCTACCTAACAGAACGGTTGTCAATGTGTGCACTCAACTTCCAGAGTTAAAGCCGTGTGTGGATTCAGCAGTCTGCAAACCCTTTCTGTGCAGAGTTTCAAAACAGGCGTTTTCAGCCCAATACCGGCCTATGGAAGAAACAGCAGAAAGCACAGGGAAATATCTGCTTCTAAATCCAAAACGCAGCTACCTAACAGAACGGTTGTCAATGTGTGCACTCAACTTCCAGAGTTAAAGCCGTGTGTGGATTCAGCAGTCTGCAAACCCTTTCTGTGCAGAGTTTCAAAACAGGCGTTTTCAGCCCAATACCGGCCTATGGAAGAAACAGCAGAAAGCACAGGGAAATATCTGCTTCTAAATCCAAAACGCAGCTATCTAACAGAACGGTTGTCAATGTGTGCACTCAACTTCCAGAGTTAAACCCGTGTGTGGATTCAGCAGTCTGCAAACCCTTTCTGTGCAGAGTTTCAAAACAGGCGTTTTCAGCCCAATACCGGCATATGGAAGAAACAACAGAAAGCACAGGGAAATATCTGCTTCTAAATCCAAAACGCAGCTACCTAACAGAACGGTTGTCAATGTGTGCACTCAACTTCCTGAGTTAAAGCGGTGTGTGGATTCAGCAGTCTGCAAACCCTTTCTGTGCAGAGTTTCAAAACAGGCGTTCTCAGCCCAATACCGGCCTATGGAAGAAACAGCAGAAAGCACAGGGAAATATCTGCTTCTAAATCCAAAACGCAGCTATCTAACAGAACGGTTGTCAATGTGTGCACTCAACTTCCAGAGTTAAACCCGTGTGTGGATTCAGCAGTCTGCAAACCCTTTCTGTGCAGAGTTTCAAAACAGGCGTTTTCAGCCCAATACCGGCCTATGGAAGAAACAGCAGAAAGCACAGGGAAATATCTGCTTCTAAATCCAAAACGCAGCTACCTACCAGAACGGTTGTCAATGTGTGCACTCAACTTCCAGAGTTAAAGCCGTGTGTGGATTCAGCAGTCTGCAAACCCTTTCTGTGCAGAGTTTCAAAACAGGCGTTTTCAGCCCAATACCGGCCTATGGAAGAAACAGCAGAAAGCACAGGGAAATATCTGCTTCTAAATCCAAAACGCAGCTATCTAACAGAACGGTTGTCAATGTGTGCACTCAACTTCCAGAGTTAAAGCCGTGTGTGGATTCAGCAGTCTGCAAACCCTTTCTGTGCAGAGTTTGAAAACAGGCGTTTTCAGCCCAATACCGGCCTATGGAAGAAACAGCAGAAAGCACAGGGAAATATCTGCTTCTAAATCCAAAACGCAGCTACCTAACAGAACGGTTGTCAATGTGTGCACTCAACTTCCAGAATTAAAGCCGTGTGTGGATTCAGCAGTCTGCAAAACCTTTCTGTGCAGAGTTTCAAAACAGGCATTTTCAGCCCAATACCGGCCTATGGAAGAAACAGCAGAAAGCACAGGGAAATATCTGCTTCTAAATCCAAAACGCAGCTACCTAACAGAACGGTTGTCAATGTGTGCACTCAACTTCCAGAGTTAAAGCCGTGTGTGAATTCAGCAGTCTGCAAACCCTTTCTGTGCAGAGTTTCAAAACAGGCGTTTTCAGCCCAATACCGGCCTATGGAAGAAACAGCAGAAAGCACAGGGAAATATCTGCTTCTAAATCCAAAACGCAGCTATCTAACAGAACGGTTGTCAATGTGTGCACTCAACTTCCAGAGTTAAACCCGTGTGTGGATTCAGCAGTCTGCAAACCCTTTCTGTGCAGAGTTTCAAAACAGGCGTTTTCAGCCCAATACCGGCATATGGAAGAAACAACAGAAAGCACAGGGAAATATCTGCTTCTAAATCCAAAACGCAGCTACCTAACAGAACGGTTGTCAATGTGTGCACTCAACTTCCAGAGTTAAAGCCGTGTGTGGATTCAGCAGTCTGCAAACCCTTTCTGTGCAGAGTTTCAAAACAGGCGTTTTCAGCCCAATACCGGCCTATGGAAGAAACAGCAGAAAGCACAGGGAAATATCTGCTTCTAAATCCAAAACGCAGCTATCTAACAGAACGGTTGTCAATGTGTGCACTCAACTTCCAGAGTTAAACCCGTGTGTGGACTCAGCAGTCTGCAAACCCTTTCTGTGCAGACTTTCAAAACAGGCGTTTTCAGCCCAATACCGGCATATGGAAGAAACAACAGAAAGCACAGGGAAATATCTGCTTCTAAATCCAAAACGCAGCTACCTAACAGAACGGTTGTCAATGTGTGCACTCAACTTCCTGAGTTAAAGCGGTGTGTGGATTCAGCAGTCTGCAAACCCTTTCCGTGCAGAGTTTCAAAACAGGCGTTTTCAGCCCAATACCGGCCTATGGAAGAAACAGCAGAAAGAACAGGGAAATATCTGCTTCTAAATCCAAAACGCAGCTATCTAACAGAACGGTTGTCAATGTGTGCACTCAACTTCCTGAGTTAAAGCGGTGTGTGGATTCAGCAGTCTGCAAACCCTTTCTGTGCAGAGTTTCAAAACAGGCGTTTTCAGCCCAATACCGGCATTTGGAAGAAACAACAGAAAGCACAGGGAAATATCTGCTTCTAAATCCAAAACGCAGCTACCTAACAGAACGGTTGTCAATGTGTGCACTCAACTTCCAGAGTTAAAGCCGTGTGTGGATTCAGCAGTCTGCAAAACCTTTCTGTGCAGAGTTTCAAAACAGGCGTTTTCAGCCCAATACCGGCCTATGGAAGAAACAGCAGAAAGCACAGGGAAATATCTGCTTCTAAATCCAAAACGCAGCTATCTAACAGAACGGTTGTCAATGTGTGCACTCAACTTCCAGAGTTAAAGCCGTGTGTGGATTCAGCAGTCTGCAAACCCTTTCTGTGCAGAGTTTCAAAACAGGCGTTTTCAGCCCAATACCGGCCTATGGAAGAAACAGCAGAAAGCACAGGGAAATATCTGCTTCTAAATCCAAAACGCAGCTACCTAACAGAACGGTTGTCAATGTGTGCACTCAACTTCCAGAGTTAAAGCCGTGTGTGGATTCAGCAGTCTGCAAAACCTTTCTGTGCAGAGTTTCAAAACAGGCGTTTTCAGCCCAATACCGGCCTATGGAAGAAACAGCAGAAAGCACAGGGAAATATCTGCTTCTAAATCCAAAACGCAGCTACCTAACAGAACGGTTGTCAATGTGTGCACTCAACTTCCAGAGTTAAAGCCGTGTGTGGATTCAGCAGTCTGCAAACCCTTTCTGTGCAGAGTTTCAAAACAGGCGTTTTCAGCCCAATACCGGCCTATGGAAGAAACAGCAGAAAGCACAGGGAAATATCTGCTTCTAAATCCAAAACGCAGCTATCTAACAGAACGGTTGTCAATGTGTGCACTCAACTTCCAGAGTTAAAGTCGTGTGTGGATTCAGCAGTCTGCAAACCCTTTCTGTGCAGAGTTTCAAAACAGGCGTTTTCAGCCCAATACCGGCCTATGGAAGAAACAGCAGAAAGCACAGGGAAATATCTGCTTCTAAATCCAAAACGCAGCTATCTAACAGAACGGTTGTCAATGTGTGCACTCAACTTCCAGAGTTAAAGCCGTGTGTGGATTCAGCAGTCTGCAAACCCTTTCTGTGCAGAGTTTCAAAACAGGCGTTTTCAGCCCAATACCGGCCTATGGAAGAAACAGCAGAAAGCACAGGGAAATATCTGCTTCTAAATCCAAAACGCAGCTATCTAACAGAACGGTTGTCAATGTGTGCACTCAACTTCCAGAGTTAAACCCGTGTGTGGATTCAGCAGTCTGCAAACCCTTTCTGTGCAGAGTTTCAAAACAGGCGTTTTCAGCCCAATACCGGCATATGGAAGAAACAACAGAAAGCACAGGGAAATATCTGCTTCTAAATCCAAAACGCAGCTACCTAACAGAACGGTTGTCAATGTGTGCACTCAACTTCCTGAGTTAAAGCGGTGTGTGGATTCAGCAGTCTGCAAACCCTTTCTGTGCAGAGTTTCAAAACAGGCGTTTTCAGCCCAATACCGGCCTATGGAAGAAACAGCAGAAAGCACAGGGAAATATCTGCTTCTAAATCCAAAACGCAGCTATCTAACAGAACGGTTGTCAATGTGTGCACTCAACTTCCAGAGTTAAACCCGTGTGTGGATTCAGCAGTCTGCAAACCCTTTCTGTGCAGAGTTTCAAAACAGGCGTTTTCAGCCCAATACCGGCCTATGGAAGAAACAGCAGAAAGCACAGGGAAATATCTGCTTCTAAATCCAAAACGCAGCTACCTAACAGAACGGTTGTCAATGTGTGCACTCAACTTCCAGAGTTAAAGCCGTGTGTGGATTCAGCAGTCTGCAAACCCTTTCTGTGCAGAGTTTCAAAACAGGCGTTTTCAGCCCAATACCGGCCTATGGAAGAAACAGCAGAAAGCACAGGGAAATATCTGCTTCTAAATCCAAAACGCAGCTATCTAACAGAACGGTTGTCAATGTGTGCACTCAACTTCCAGAGTTAAAGCCGTGTGTGGATTCAGCAGTCTGCAAACCCTTTCTGTGCAGAGTTTCAAAACAGGCGTTTTCAGCCCAATACCGGCCTATGGAAGAAACAGCAGAAAGCACAGGGAAATATCTGCTTCTAAATCCAAAACGCAGCTACCTAACAGAACGGTTGTCAATGTGTGCACTCAACTTCCAGAGTTAAAGCCGTGTGTGGATTCAGCAGTCTGCAAACCCTTTCTGTGCAGAGTTTCAAAACAGGCGTTTTCAGCCCAATACCGGCCTATGGAAGAAACAGCAGAAAGCACAGGGAAATATCTGCTTCTAAATCCAAAACGCAGCTACCTAACAGAACGGTTGTCAATGTGTGCACTCAACTTCCAGAGTTAAAGCCGTGTGTGAATTCAGCAGTCTGCAAACCCTTTCTGTGCAGAGTTTCAAAACAGGCGTTTTCAGCCCAATACCGGCATATGGAAGAAACAACAGAAAGCACAGGGAAATATCTGCTTCTAAATCCAAAACGCAGCTACCTAACAGAACGGTTGTCAATGTGTGCACTCAACTTCCAGAGTTAAAGCCGTGTGTGAATTCAGCAGTCTGCAAACCCTTTCTGTGCAGAGTTTCAAAACAGGCGTTTTCAGCCCAATACCGGCCTATGGAAGAAACAGCAGAAAGCACAGGGAAATATCTGCTTCTAAATCCAAAACGCAGCTATCTAACAGAACGGTTGTCAATGTGTGCACTCAACTTCCAGAGTTAAACCCGTGTGTGGACTCAGCAGTCTGCAAACCCTTTCTGTGCAGAGTTTCAAAACAGGCGTTTTCAGCCCAATACCGGCCTATGGAAGAAACAGCAGAAAGCACAGGGAAATATCTGCTTCTAAATCCAAAACGCAGCTACCTAACAGAACGGTTGTCAATGTGTGCACTCAACTTCCAGAGTTAAAGCCGTGTGTGGATTCAGCAGTCTGCAAACCCTTTCTGTGCAGAGTTTCAAAACAGGCGTTTTCAGCCCAATACCGGCCTATGGAAGAAACAGCAGAAAGCACAGGGAAATATCTGCTTCTAAATCCAAAACGCAGCTATCTAACAGAACGGTTGTCAATGTGTGCACTCAACTTCCAGAGTTAAACCCGTGTGTGGATTCAGCAGTCTGCAAACCCTTTCTGTGCAGAGTTTCAAAACAGGCGTTTTCAGCCCAATACCGGCATATGGAAGAAACAACAGAAAGCACAGGGAAATATCTGCTTCTAAATCCAAAACGCAGCTACCTAACAGAACGGTTGTCAATGTGTGCACTCAACTTCCTGAGTTAAAGCGGTGTGTGGATTCAGCAGTCTGCAAACCCTTTCTGTGCAGAGTTTCAAAACAGGCGTTTTCAGCCCAATACCGGCCTATGGAAGAAACAGCAGAAAGCACAGGGAAATATCTGCTTCTAAATCCAAAACGCAGCTATCTAACAGAACGGTTGTCAATGTGTGCACTCAACTTCCAGAGTTAAACCCGTGTGTGGATTCAGCAGTCTGCAAACCCTTTCTGTGCAGAGTTTCAAAACAGGCGTTTTCAGCCCAATACCGGCCTATGGAAGAAACAGCAGAAAGCACAGGGAAATATCTGCTTCTAAATCCAAAACGCAGCTACCTAACAGAACGGTTGTCAATGTGTGCACTCAACTTCCAGAGTTAAAGCCGTGTGTGGATTCAGCAGTCTGCAAACCCTTTCTGTGCAGAGTTTCAAAACAGGCGTTTTCAGCCCAATACCGGCCTATGGAAGAAACAGCAGAAAGCACAGGGAAATATCTGCTTCTAAATCCAAAACGCAGCTATCTAACAGAACGGTTGTCAATGTGTGCACTCAACTTCCAGAGTTAAACCCGTGTGTGGATTCAGCAGTCTGCAAACCCTTTCTGTGCAGAGTTTCAAAACAGGCGTTTTCAGCCCAATACCGGCCTATGGAAGAAACAGCAGAAAGCACAGGGAAATATCTGCTTCTAAATCCAAAACGCAGCTACCTAACAGAACGGTTGTCAATGTGTGCACTCAACTTCCAGAGTTAAACCCGTGTGTGGATTCAGCAGTCTGCAAACCCTTTCTGTGCAGAGTTTCAAAACAGGCGTTTTCAGCCCAATACCGGCCTATGGAAGAAACAGCAGAAAGCACAGGGAAATATCTGCTTCTAAATCCAAAACGCAGCTATCTAACAGAACGGTTGTCAATGTGTGCACTCAACTTCCAGAGTTAAAGCCGTGTGTGGATTCAGCAGTCTGCAAACCCTTTCTGTGCAGAGTTTCAAAACAGGCGTTTTCAGCCCAATACCGGCCTATGGAAGAAACAGCAGAAAGCACAGGGAAATATCTGCTTCTAAATCCAAAACGCAGCTATCTAACAGAACGGTTGTCAATGTGTGCACTCAACTTCCAGAGTTAAACCCGTGTGTGGATTCAGCAGTCTGCAAACCCTTTCTGTGCAGAGTTTCAAAACAGGCGTTTTCAGCCCAATACCGGCCTATGGAAGAAACAGCAGAAAGCACAGGGAAATATCTGCTTCTAAATCCAAAACGCAGCTACCTAACAGAACGGTTGTCAATGTGTGCACTCAACTTCCAGAGTTAAAGCCGTGTGTGGATTCAGCAGTCTGCAAACCCTTTCTGTGCAGAGTTTCAAAACAGGCGTTTTCATCCCAATACCGGCCTATGGAAGAAACAGCAGAAAGCACAGGGAAATATCTGCTTCTAAATCCAAAACGCAGCTATCTAACAGAACGGTTGTCAATGTGTGCACTCAACTTCCAGAGTTAAACCCGTGTGTGGATTCAGCAGTCTGCAAACCCTTTCTGTGCAGAGTTTCAAAACAGGCGTTTTCAGCCCAATACCGGCCTATGGAAGAAACAGCAGAAAGCACAGGGAAATATCTGCTTCTAAATCCAAAACGCAGCTACCTAACAGAACGGTTGTCAATGTGTGCACTCAACTTCCAGAGTTAAAGCCGTGTGTGGATTCAGCAGTCTGCAAACCCTTTCTGTGCAGAGTTTCAAAACAGGCGTTTTCAGCCCAATACCGGCCTATGGAAGAAACAGCAGAAAGCACAGGGAAATATCTGCTTCTAAATCCAAAACGCAGCTATCTAACAGAACGGTTGTCAATGTGTGCACTCAACTTCCAGAGTTAAAGCCGTGTGTGGATTCAGCAGTCTGCAAACCCTTTCTGTGCAGAGTTTCAAAACAGGCGTTTTCAGCCCAATACCGGCCTATGGAAGAAACAGCAGAAAGCACAGGGAAATATCTGCTTCTAAATCCAAAACGCAGCTACCTAACAGAACGGTTGTCAATGTGTGCACTCAACTTCCAGAGTTAAAGCCGTGTGTGGATTCAGCAGTCTGCAAAACCTTTCTGTGCAGAGTTTCAAAACAGGCGTTTTCAGCCCAATACCGGCCTATGGAAGAAACAGCAGAAAGCACAGGGAAATATCTGCTTCTAAATCCAAAACGCAGCTACCTAACAGAACGGTTGTCAATGTGTGCACTCAACTTCCAGAGTTAAAGCCGTGTGTGAATTCAGCAGTCTGCAAACCCTTTCTGTGCAGAGTTTCAAAACAGGCGTTTTCAGCCCAATACCGGCCTATGGAAGAAACAGCAGAAAGCACAGGGAAATATCTGCTTCTAAATCCAAAACGCAGCTATCTAACAGAACGGTTGTCAATGTGTGCACTCAACTTCCAGAGTTAAACCCGTGTGTGGATTCAGCAGTCTGCAAACCCTTTCTGTGCAGAGTTTCAAAACAGGCGTTTTCAGCCCAATACCGGCATATGGAAGAAACAACAGAAAGCACAGGGAAATATCTGCTTCTAAATCCAAAACGCAGCTACCTAACAGAACGGTTGTCAATGTGTGCACTCAACTTCCAGAGTTAAAGCCGTGTGTGAATTCAGCAGTCTACAAACCCTTTCTGTGCAGAGTTTCAAAACAGGCGTTTTCAGCCCAATACCGGCCTATGGAAGAAACAGCAGAAAGCACAGGGAAATATCTGCTTCTAAATCCAAAACGCAGCTATCTAACAGAACGGTTGTCAATGTGTGCACTCAACTTCCAGAGTTAAACCCGTGTGTGGATTCAGCAGTCTGCAAACCCTTTCTGTGCAGAGTTTCAAAACAGGCGTTTTCAGCCCAATACCGGCCTATGGAAGAAACAGCAGAAAGCACAGGGAAATATCTGCTTCTAAATCCAAAACGCAGCTACCTAACAGAACGGTTGTCAATGTGTGCACTCAACTTCCAGAGTTAAAGCCGTGTGTGGATTCAGCAGTCTGCAAACCCTTTCTGTGCAGAGTTTCAAAACAGGCGTTTTCAGCCCAATACCGGCCTATGGAAGAAACAGCAGAAAGCACAGGGAAATATCTGCTTCTAAATCCAAAACGCAGCTATCTAACAGAACGGTTGTCAATGTGTGCACTCAACTTCCAGAGTTAAAACCGTGTGTGGATTCAGCAGTCTGCAAACCCTTTCTGTGCAGAGTTTCAAAACAGGCGTTTTCAGCCCAATACCGGCCTATGGAAGAAACAGCAGAAAGCACAGGGAAATATCTGCTTCTAAATCCAAAACGCAGCTACCTAACAGAACGGTTGTCAATGTGTGCACTCAACTTCCAGAGTTAAAGCCGTGTGTGGATTCAGCAGTCTGCAAACCCTTTCTGTGCAGAGTTTCAAAACAGGCGTTTTCAGCCCAATACCGGCCTATGGAAGAAACAGCAGAAAGCACAGGGAAATATCTGCTTCTAAATCCAAAACGCAGCTACCTAACAGAACGGTTGTCAATGTGTGCACTCAACTTCCAGAGTTAAAGCCGTGTGTGAATTCAGCAGTCTGCAAACCCTTTCTGTGCAGAGTTTCAAAACAGGCGTTTTCAGCCCAATACCGGCCTATGGAAGAAACAGCAGAAAGCACAGGGAAATATCTGCTTCTAAATCCAAAACGCAGCTATCTAACAGAACGGTTGTCAATGTGTGCACTCAACTTCCAGAGTTAAACCCGTGTGTGGATTCAGCAGTCTGCAAACCCTTTCTGTGCAGAGTTTCAAAACAGGCGTTTTCAGCCCAATACCGGCATATGGAAGAAACAACAGAAAGCACAGGGAAATATCTGCTTCTAAATCCAAAACGCAGCTACCTAACAGAACGGTTGTCAATGTGTGCACTCAACTTCCTGAGTTAAAGCGGTGTGTGGATTCAGCAGTCTGCAAACCCTTTCTGTGCAGAGTTTCAAAACAGGCGTTTTCAGCCCAATACCGGCATATGGAAGAAACAGCAGAAAGCACAGGGAAATATCTGCTTCTAAATCCAAAACGCAGCTATCTAACAGAACGGTTGTCAATGTGTGCACTCAACTTCCAGAGTTAAAGCCGTGTGTGGATTCAGCAGTCTGCAAACCCTTTCTGTGCAGAGTTTCAAAACAGGCGTTTTCAGCCCAATACCGGCCTATGGAAGAAACAGCAGAAAGCACAGGGAAATATCTGCTTCTAAATCCAAAACGCAGCTCTCTAACTGAACGGTTGTCAATGTGTGCACTCAACTTCCAGAGTTAAAGCCGTGTGTGGATTCAGCAGTCTGCAAACCCTTTCTGTGCAGAGTTTCAAAACAGGCGTTTTCAGCCCAATACCGGCCTATGGAAGAAACAGCAGAAAGCACAGGGAAATATCTGCTTCTAAATCCAAAACGCAGCTATCTAACAGAACGGTTGTCAATGTGTGCACTCAACTTCCAGAGTTAAACCCGTGTGTGGATTCAGCAGTCTGCAAACCCTTTCTGTGCAGAGTTTCAAAACAGGCGTTTTCAGCCCAATACCGGCATATGGAAGAAACAACAGAAAGCACAGGGAAATATCTGCTTCTAAATCCAAAACGCAGCTACCTAACAGAACGGTTGTCAATGTGTGCACTCAACTTCCTGAGTTAAAGCGGTGTGTGGATTCAGCAGTCTGCAAACCCTTTCTGTGCAGAGTTTCAAAACAGGCGTTTTCAGCCCAATACCGGCCTATGGAAGAAACAGCAGAAAGCACAGGGAAATATCTGCTTCTAAATCCAAAACGCAGCTACCTAACAGAACGGTTGTCAATGTGTGCACTCAACTTCCTGAGTTAAAGCGGTGTGTGGATTCAGCAGTCTGCAAACCCTTTCCGTGCAGAGTTTCAAAACAGGCGTTTTCAGCCCAATACCGGCCTATGGAAGAAACAGCAGAAAGAACAGGGAAATATCTGCTTCTAAATCCAAAACGCAGCTATCTAACAGAACGGTTGTCAATGTGTGCACTCAACTTCCAGAGTTAAACCCGTGTGTGGATTCAGCAGTCTGCAAACCCTTTCTGTGCAGAGTTTCAAAACAGGCGTTTTCAGCCCAATACCGGCATTTGGAAGAAACAACAGAAAGCACAGGGAAATATCTGCTTCTAAATCCAAAACGCAGCTACCTAACAGAACGGTTGTCAATGTGTGCACTCAACTTCCAGAGTTAAAGCCGTGTGTGGATTCAGCAGTCTGCAAACCATTTCTGTGCAGAGTTTCAAAACAGGCGTTTTCAGCCCAATACCGGCCTATGGAAGAAACAGCAGAAAGCACAGGGAAATATCTGCTTCTAAATCCAAAACGCAGCTACCTAACAGAACGGTTGTCAATGTGTGCACTCAACTTCCAGAGTTAAAGCCGTGTGTGAATTCAGCAGTCTGCAAACCCTTTCTGTGCAGAGTTTCAAAACAGGCGTTTTCAGCCCAATACCGGCATATGGAAGAAACAGCAGAAAGCACAGGGAAATATCTGCTTCTAAATCCAAAACGCAACTATCTAACAGAACGGTTGTCAATGTGTGCACTCAACTTCCAGAGTTAAACCCGTGTGTGGATTCAGCAGTCTGCAAACCCTTTCTGTGCAGAGTTTCAAAACAGGCGTTTTCAGCCCAATACCGGCCTATGGAAGAAACAACAGAAAGCACAGGGAAATATCTGCTTCTAAATCCAAAACGCAGCTACCTAACAGAACGGTTGTCAATGTGTGCACTCAACTTCCTGAGGTAAAGCGGTGTGCGGATTCAGCAGTCTGCAAACCCTTTCTGTGCAGAGTTTCAAAACAGGCGTTTTCAGCCCAATACCGGCCTATGGAAGAAACAGCAGAAAGCACAGGGAAATATCTGCTTCTAAATCCAAAACGCAGCTATCTAACAGAACGGTTGTCAATGTGTGCACTCAACTTCCAGAGTTAAACCCGTGTGTGGATTCAGCAGTCTGCAAACCCTTTCTGTGCAGAGTTTCAAAACAGGCGTTTTCAGCCCAATACCGGCCTATGGAAGAAACAGCAGAAAGCACAGGGAAATATCTGCTTCTAAATCCAAAACGCAGCTACCTAACAGAACGGTTGTCAATGTGTGCACTCAACTTCCAGAGTTAAAGCCGTGTGTGGATTCAGCAGTCTGCAAACCCTTTCTGTGAAGAGTTTCAAAACAGGCGTTTTCAGCCCAATACCGGCCTATGGAAGAAACAGCAGAAAGCACAGGGAAATATCTGCTTCTAAATCCAAAACGCAGCTATCTAACAGAACGGTTGTCAATGTGTGCACTCAACTTCCAGAGTTAAACCCGTGTGTGGATTCAGCAGTCTGCAAACCCTTTCTGTGCAGAGTTTCAAAACAGGCGTTTTCAGCCCAATACCGGCATATGGAAGAAACAACAGAAAGCACAGGGAAATATCTGCTTCTAAATCCAAAACGCAGCTACCTAACAGAACGGTTGTCAATGTGTGCACTCAACTTCCAGAGTTAAAGCGGTGTGTGAATTCAGCAGTCTGCAAACCCTTTCTGTGCAGAGTTTCAAAACAGGCGTTTTCAGCCCAATACCGGCCTATGGAAGAAACAGCAGAAAGCACAGGGAAATATCTGCTTCTAAATCCAAAACGCAGCTATCTAACAGAACGGTTGTCAATGTGTGCACTCAACTTCCAGAGCTAAACCCGTGTGTGGATTCAGCAGTCTGCAAACCCTTTCTGTGCAGAGTTTCAAAACAGGCGTTTTCAGCCCAATACCGGCCTATGGAAGAAACAGCAGAAAGCACAGGGAAATATCTGCTTCTAAATCCAAAACGCAGCTACCTAACAGAACGGTTGTCAATGTGTGCACTCAACTTCCAGAGTTAAAGCCGTGTGTGGATTCAGCAGTCTGCAAACCCTTTCTGTGCAGAGTTTCAAAACAGGCGTTTTCAGCCCAATACCGGCCTATGGAAGAAACAGCAGAAAGCACAGGGAAATATCTGCTTCTAAATCCAAAACGCAGCTATCTAACAGAACGGTTGTCAATGTGTGCACTCAACTTCCAGAGTTAAAGCCGTGTGTGGATTCAGCAGTCTGCAAACCCTTTCTGTGCAGAGTTTCAAAACAGGCGTTTTCAGCCCAATACCGGCCTATGGAAGAAACAGCAGAAAGCACAGGGAAATATCTGCTTCTAAATCCAAAACGCAGCTACCTAACAGAACGGTTGTCAATGTGTGCACTCAACTTCCAGAGTTAAAGCCGTGTGTGGATTCAGCAGTCTGCAAACCCTTTCTGTGCAGAGTTTCAAAACAGGCGTTTTCAGCCCAATACCGGCCTATGGAAGAAACAGCAGAAAGCACAGGGAAATATCTGCTTCTAAATCCAAAACGCAGCTACCTAACAGAACGGTTGTCAATGTGTGCACTCAACTTCCAGAGTTAAAGCCGTGTGTGAATTCAGCAGTCTGCAAACCCTTTCTGTGCAGAGTTTCAAAACAGGCGTTTTCAGCCCAATACCGGCATATGGAAGAAACAGCAGAAAGCACAGGGAAATATCTGCTTCTAAATCCAAAACGCAGCTATCTAACAGAACGGTTGTCAATGTGTGCACTCAACTTCCAGAGTTAAACCCGTGTGTGGATTCAGCAGTCTGCAAACCCTTTCTGTGCAGAGTTTCAAAACAGGCGTTTTCAGCCCAATACCGGCATATGGAAGAAACAACAGAAAGCACAGGGAAATATCTGCTTCTAAATCCAAAACGCAGCTACCTAACAGAACGGTTGTCAATGTGTGCACTCAACTTCCTGAGTTAAAGCGGTGTGTGGATTCAGCAGTCTGCAAACCCTTTCCGTGCAGAGTTTCAAAACAGGCGTTTTCAGCCCAATACCGGCCTATGGAAGAAACAGCAGAAAGCACAGGGAAATATCTGCTTCTAAATCCAAAACGCAGCTATCTAACAGAACGGTTGTCAATGTGTGCACTCAACTTCCAGAGTTAAACCCGTGTGTGGACTCAGCAGTCTGCAAACCCTTTCTGTGCAGAGTTTCAAAACAGGCGTTTTCAGCCCTATACCGGCATATGGAAGAAACAACAGAAAGCACAGGGAAATATCTGCTTCTAAATCCAAAACGCAGCTACCTAACAGAACGGTTGTCAATGTGTGCACTCAACTTCCTGAGTTAAAGCGGTGTGTGGATTCAGCAGTCTGCAAACCCTTTCCGTGCAGAGTTTCAAAACAGGCGTTTTCAGCCCAATACCGGCCTATGGAAGAAACAGCAGAAAGAACAGGGAAATATCTGCTTCTAAATCCAAAACGCAGCTATCTAACAGAACGGTTGTCAATGTGTGCACTCAACTTCCAGAGTTAAACCCGTGTGTGGATTCAGCAGTCTGCAAACCCTTTCTGTGCAGAGTTTCAAAACAGGCGTTTTCAGCCCAATACCGGCATTTGGAAGAAACAACAGAAAGCACAGGGAAATATCTGCTTCTAAATCCAAAACGCAGCTACCTAACAGAACGGTTGTCAATGTGTGCACTCAACTTCCAGAGTTAAAGCCGTGTGTGGATTCAGCAGTCTGCAAAACCTTTCTGTGCAGAGTTTCAAAACAGGCGTTTTCAGCCCAATACCGGCCTATGGAAGAAACAGCAGAAAGCACAGGGAAATATCTGCTTCTAAATCCAAAACGCAGCTATCTAACAGAACGGTTGTCAATGTGTGCACTCAACTTCCAGAGTTAAAGCCGTGTGTGGATTCAGCAGTCTGCAAACCCTTTCTGTGCAGAGTTTCAAAACAGGCGTTTTCAGCCCAATACCGGCCTATGGAAGAAACAGCAGAAAGCACAGGGAAATATCTGCTTCTAAATCCAAAACGCAGCTACCTAACAGAACGGTTGTCAATGTGTGCACTCAACTTCCAGAGTTAAAGCCGTGTGTGGATTCAGCAGTCTGCAAAACCTTTCTGTGCAGAGTTTCAAAACAGGCGTTTTCAGCCCAATACCGGCCTATGGAAGAAACAGCAGAAAGCACAGGGAAATATCTGCTTCTAAATCCAAAACGCAGCTACCTAACAGAACGGTTGTCAATGTGTGCACTCAACTTCCAGAGTTAAAGCCGTGTGTGGATTCAGCAGTCTGCAAACCCTTTCTGTGCAGAGTTTCAAAACAGGCGTTTTCAGCCCAATACCGGCCTATGGAAGAAACAGCAGAAAGCACAGGGAAATATCTGCTTCTAAATCCAAAACGCAGCTATCTAACAGAACGGTTGTCAATGTGTGCACTCAACTTCCAGAGTTAAAGCCGTGTGTGGATTCAGCAGTCTGCAAACCCTTTCTGTGCAGAGTTTCAAAACAGGCGTTTTCAGCCCAATACCGGCCTATGGAAGAAACAGCAGAAAGCACAGGGAAATATCTGCTTCTAAATCCAAAACGCAGCTATCTAACAGAACGGTTGTCAATGTGTGCACTCAACTTCCGGAGTTAAAGCCGTGTGTGGATTCAGCAGTCTGCAAACCCTTTCTGTGCAGAGTTTCAAAACAGGCGTTTTCAGCCCAATACCGGCCTATGGAAGAAACAGCAGAAAGCACAGGGAAATATCTGCTTCTAAATCCAAAACGCAGCTACCTAACAGAACGGTTGTCAATGTGTGCACTCAACTTCCAGAGTTAAACCCGTGTGTGGATTCAGCAGTCTGCAAACCCTTTCTGTGCAGAGTTTCAAAACAGGCGTTTTCAGCCCAATACCGGCATATGGAAGAAACAACAGAAAGCACAGGGAAATATCTGCTTCTAAATCCAAAACGCAGCTACCTAACAGAACGGTTGTCAATGTGTGCACTCAACTTCCTGAGTTAAAGCGGTGTGTGGATTCAGCAGTCTGCAAACCCTTTCTGTGCAGAGTTTCAAAACAGGCGTTTTCAGCCCAATACCGGCCTATGGAAGAAACAGCAGAAAGCACAGGGAAATATCTGCTTCTAAATCCAAAACGCAGCTATCTAACAGAACGGTTGTCAATGTGTGCACTCAACTTCCAGAGTTAAACCCGTGTGTGGATTCAGCAGTCTGCAAACCCTTTCTGTGCAGAGTTTCAAAACAGGCGTTTTCAGCCCAATACCGGCCTATGGAAGAAACAGCAGAAAGCACAGGGAAATATCTGCTTCTAAATCCAAAACGCAGCTACCTAACAGAACGGTTGTCAATGTGTGCACTCAACTTCCAGAGTTAAAGCCGTGTGTGGATTCAGCAGTCTGCAAACCCTTTCTGTGCAGAGTTTCAAAACAGGCGTTTTCAGCCCAATACCGGCCTATGGAAGAAACAGCAGAAAGCACAGGGAAATATCTGCTTCTAAATCCAAAACGCAGCTATCTAACAGAACGGTTGTCAATGTGTGCACTCAACTTCCAGAGTTAAAGCCGTGTGTGGATTCAGCAGTCTGCAAACCCTTTCTGTGCAGAGTTTCAAAACAGGCGTTTTCAGCCCAATACCGGCCTATGGAAGAAACAGCAGAAAGCACAGGGAAATATCTGCTTCTAAATCCAAAACGCAGCTACCTAACAGAACGGTTGTCAATGTGTGCACTCAACTTCCAGAGTTAAAGCCGTGTGTGGATTCAGCAGTCTGCAAACCCTTTCTGTGCAGAGTTTCAAAACAGGCGTTTTCAGCCCAATACCGGCCTATGGAAGAAACAGCAGAAAGCACAGGGAAATATCTGCTTCTAAATCCAAAACGCAGCTACCTAACAGAACGGTTGTCAATGTGTGCACTCAACTTCCAGAGTTAAAGCCGTGTGTGAATTCAGCAGTCTGCAAACCCTTTCTGTGCAGAGTTTCAAAACAGGCGTTTTCAGCCCAATACCGGCATATGGAAGAAACAACAGAAAGCACAGGGAAATATCTGCTTCTAAATCCAAAACGCAGCTACCTAACAGAACGGTTGTCAATGTGTGCACTCAACTTCCAGAGTTAAAGCCGTGTGTGAATTCAGCAGTCTGCAAACCCTTTCTGTGCAGAGTTTCAAAACAGGCGTTTTCAGCCCAATACCGGCCTATGGAAGAAACAGCAGAAAGCACAGGGAAATATCTGCTTCTAAATCCAAAACGCAGCTATCTAACAGAACGGTTGTCAATGTGTGCACTCAACTTCCAGAGTTAAACCCGTGTGTGGACTCAGCAGTCTGCAAACCCTTTCTGTGCAGAGTTTCAAAACAGGCGTTTTCAGCCCAATACCGGCCTATGGAAGAAACAGCAGAAAGCACAGGGAAATATCTGCTTCTAAATCCAAAACGCAGCTACCTAACAGAACGGTTGTCAATGTGTGCACTCAACTTCCAGAGTTAAAGCCGTGTGTGGATTCAGCAGTCTGCAAACCCTTTCTGTGCAGAGTTTCAAAACAGGCGTTTTCAGCCCAATACCGGCCTATGGAAGAAACAGCAGAAAGCACAGGGAAATATCTGCTTCTAAATCCAAAACGCAGCTATCTAACAGAACGGTTGTCAATGTGTGCACTCAACTTCCAGAGTTAAACCCGTGTGTGGATTCAGCAGTCTGCAAACCCTTTCTGTGCAGAGTTTCAAAACAGGCGTTTTCAGCCCAATACCGGCATATGGAAGAAACAACAGACAGCACAGGGAAATATCTGCTTCTAAATCCAAAACGCAGCTACCTAACAGAACGGTTGTCAATGTGTGCACTCAACTTCCTGAGTTAAAGCGGTGTGTGGATTCAGCAGTCTGCAAACCCTTTCTGTGCAGAGTTTCAAAACAGGCGTTTTCAGCCCAATACCGGCCTATGGAAGAAACAGCAGAAAGCACAGGGAAATATCTGCTTCTAAATCCAAAACGCAGCTATCTAACAGAACGGTTGTCAATGTGTGCACTCAACTTCCAGAGTTAAACCCGTGTGTGGATTCAGCAGTCTGCAAACCCTTTCTGTGCAGAGTTTCAAAACAGGCGTTTTCAGCCCAATACCGGCCTATGGAAGAAACAGCAGAAAGCACAGGGAAATATCTGCTTCTAAATCCAAAACGCAGCTACCTAACAGAACGGTTGTCAATGTGTGCACTCAACTTCCAGAGTTAAAGCCGTGTGTGGATTCAGCAGTCTGCAAACCCTTTCTGTGCAGAGTTTCAAAACAGGCGTTTTCAGCCCAATACCGGCCTATGGAAGAAACAGCAGAAAGCACAGGGAAATATCTGCTTCTAAATCCAAAACGCAGCTATCTAACAGAACGGTTGTCAATGTGTGCACTCAACTTCCAGAGTTAAACCCGTGTGTGGATTCAGCAGTCTGCAAACCCTTTCTGTGCAGAGTTTCAAAACAGGCGTTTTCAGCCCAATACCGGCCTATGGAAGAAACAGCAGAAAGCACAGGGAAATATCTGCTTCTAAATCCAAAACGCAGCTACCTAACAGAACGGTTGTCAATGTGTGCACTCAACTTCCAGAGTTAAACCCGTGTGTGGATTCAGCAGTCTGCAAACCCTTTCTGTGCAGAGTTTCAAAACAGGCGTTTTCAGCCCAATACCGGCCTATGGAAGAAACAGCAGAAAGCACAGGGAAATATCTGCTTCTAAATCCAAAACGCAGCTATCTAACAGAACGGTTGTCAATGTGTGCACTCAACTTCCAGAGTTAAAGCCGTGTGTGGATTCAGCAGTCTGCAAACCCTTTCTGTGCAGAGTTTCAAAACAGGCGTTTTCAGCCCAATACCGGCCTATGGAAGAAACAGCAGAAAGCACAGGGAAATATCTGCTTCTAAATCCAAAACGCAGCTATCTAACAGAACGGTTGTCAATGTGTGCACTCAACTTCCAGAGTTAAACCCGTGTGTGGATTCAGCAGTCTGCAAACCCTTTCTGTGCAGAGTTTCAAAACAGGCGTTTTCAGCCCAATACCGGCCTATGGAAGAAACAGCAGAAAGCACAGGGAAATATCTGCTTCTAAATCCAAAACGCAGCTACCTAACAGAACGGTTGTCAATGTGTGCACTCAACTTCCAGAGTTAAAGCCGTGTGTGGATTCAGCAGTCTGCAAACCCTTTCTGTGCAGAGTTTCAAAACAGGCGTTTTCATCCCAATACCGGCCTATGGAAGAAACAGCAGAAAGCACAGGGAAATATCTGCTTCTAAATCCAAAACGCAGCTATCTAACAGAACGGTTGTCAATGTGTGCACTCAACTTCCAGAGTTAAACCCGTGTGTGGATTCAGCAGTCTGCAAACCCTTTCTGTGCAGAGTTTCAAAACAGGCGTTTTCAGCCCAATACCGGCCTATGGAAGAAACAGCAGAAAGCACAGGGAAATATCTGCTTCTAAATCCAAAACGCAGCTACCTAACAGAACGGTTGTCAATGTGTGCACTCAACTTCCAGAGTTAAAGCCGTGTGTGGATTCAGCAGTCTGCAAACCCTTTCTGTGCAGAGTTTCAAAACAGGCGTTTTCAGCCCAATACCGGCCTATGGAAGAAACAGCAGAAAGCACAGGGAAATATCTGCTTCTAAATCCAAAACGCAGCTATCTAACAGAACGGTTGTCAATGTGTGCACTCAACTTCCAGAGTTAAAGCCGTGTGTGGATTCAGCAGTCTGCAAACCCTTTCTGTGCAGAGTTTCAAAACAGGCGTTTTCAGCCCAATACCGGCCTATGGAAGAAACAGCAGAAAGCACAGGGAAATATCTGCTTCTAAATCCAAAACGCAGCTACCTAACAGAACGGTTGTCAATGTGTGCACTCAACTTCCAGAGTTAAAGCCGTGTGTGGATTCAGCAGTCTGCAAAACCTTTCTGTGCAGAGTTTCAAAACAGGCGTTTTCAGCCCAATACCGGCCTATGGAAGAAACAGCAGAAAGCACAGGGAAATATCTGCTTCTAAATCCAAAACGCAGCTACCTAACAGAACGGTTGTCAATGTGTGCACTCAACTTCCAGAGTTAAAGCCGTGTGTGAATTCAGCAGTCTGCAAACCCTTTCTGTGCAGAGTTTCAAAACAGGCGTTTTCAGCCCAATACCGGCCTATGGAAGAAACAGCAGAAAGCACAGGGAAATATCTGCTTCTAAATCCAAAACGCAGCTATCTAACAGAACGGTTGTCAATGTGTGCACTCAACTTCCAGAGTTAAACCCGTGTGTGGATTCAGCAGTCTGCAAACCCTTTCTGTGCAGAGTTTCAAAACAGGCGTTTTCAGCCCAATACCGGCATATGGAAGAAACAACAGAAAGCACAGGGAAATATCTGCTTCTAAATCCAAAACGCAGCTACCTAACAGAACGGTTGTCAATGTGTGCACTCAACTTCCAGAGTTAAAGCCGTGTGTGAATTCAGCAGTCTACAAACCCTTTCTGTGCAGAGTTTCAAAACAGGCGTTTTCAGCCCAATACCGGCCTATGGAAGAAACAGCAGAAAGCACAGGGAAATATCTGCTTCTAAATCCAAAACGCAGCTATCTAACAGAACGGTTGTCAATGTGTGCACTCAACTTCCAGAGTTAAACCCGTGTGTGGATTCAGCAGTCTGCAAACCCTTTCTGTGCAGAGTTTCAAAACAGGCGTTTTCAGCCCAATACCGGCCTATGGAAGAAACAGCAGAAAGCACAGGGAAATATCTGCTTCTAAATCCAAAACGCAGCTACCTAACAGAACGGTTGTCAATGTGTGCACTCAACTTCCAGAGTTAAAGCCGTGTGTGGATTCAGCAGTCTGCAAACCCTTTCTGTGCAGAGTTTCAAAACAGGCGTTTTCAGCCCAATACCGGCCTATGGAAGAAACAGCAGAAAGCACAGGGAAATATCTGCTTCTAAATCCAAAACGCAGCTATCTAACAGAACGGTTGTCAATGTGTGCACTCAACTTCCAGAGTTAAAGCCGTGTGTGGATTCAGCAGTCTGCAAACCCTTTCTGTGCAGAGTTTCAAAACAGGCGTTTTCAGCCCAATACCGGCCTATGGAAGAAACAGCAGAAAGCACAGGGAAATATCTGCTTCTAAATCCAAAACGCAGCTACCTAACAGAACGGTTGTCAATGTGTGCACTCAACTTCCAGAGTTAAAGCCGTGTGTGGATTCAGCAGTCTGCAAACCCTTTCTGTGCAGAGTTTCAAAACAGGCGTTTTCAGCCCAATACCGGCCTATGGAAGAAACAGCAGAAAGCACAGGGAAATATCTGCTTCTAAATCCAAAACGCAGCTACCTAACAGAACGGTTGTCAATGTGTGCACTCAACTTCCAGAGTTAAAGCCGTGTGTGAATTCAGCAGTCTGCAAACCCTTTCTGTGCAGAGTTTCAAAACAGGCGTTTTCAGCCCAATACCGGCCTATGGAAGAAACAGCAGAAAGCACAGGGAAATATCTGCTTCTAAATCCAAAACGCAGCTATCTAACAGAACGGTTGTCAATGTGTGCACTCAACTTCCAGAGTTAAAGCCGTGTGTGGATTCAGCAGTCTGCAAACCCTTTCTGTGCAGAGTTTCAAAACAGGCGTTTTCAGCCCAATACCGGCATATGGAAGAAACAACAGAAAGCACAGGGAAATATCTGCTTCTAAATCCAAAACGCAGCTACCTAACAGAACGGTTGTCAATGTGTGCACTCAACTTCCTGAGTTAAAGCGGTGTGTGGATTCAGCAGTCTGCAAACCCTTTCTGTGCAGAGTTTCAAAACAGGCGTTTTCAGCCCAATACCGGCATATGGAAGAAACAGCAGAAAGCACAGGGAAATATCTGCTTCTAAATCCAAAACGCAGCTATCTAACAGAACGGTTGTCAATGTGTGCACTCAACTTCCAGAGTTAAAGCCGTGTGTGGATTCAGCAGTCTGCAAACCCTTTCTGTGCAGAGTTTCAAAACAGGCGTTTTCAGCCCAATACCGGCCTATGGAAGAAACAGCAGAAAGCACAGGGAAATATCTGCTTCTAAATCCAAAACGCAGCTACCTAACAGAACGGTTGTCAATGTGTGCACTCAACTTCCAGAGTTAAAGCCGTGTGTGGATTCAGCAGTCTGCAAACCCTTTCTGTGCAGAGTTTCAAAACAGGCGTTTTCAGCCCAATACCGGCCTATGGAAGAAACAGCAGAAAGCACAGGGAAATATCTGCTTCTAAATCCAAAACGCAGCTACCTAACAGAACGGTTGTCAATGTGTGCACTCAACTTCCAGAGTTAAAGCCGTGTGTGAATTCAGCAGTCTGCAAACCCTTTCTGTGCAGAGTTTCAAAACAGGCGTTTTCAGCCCAATACCGGCCTATGGAAGAAACAGCAGAAAGCACAGGGAAATATCTGCTTCTAAATCCAAAACGCAGCTATCTAACAGAACGGTTGTCAATGTGTGCACTCAACTTCCAGAGTTAAACCCGTGTGTGGATTCAGCAGTCTGCAAACCCTTTCTGTGCAGAGTTTCAAAACAGGCGTTTTCAGCCCAATACCGGCATATGGAAGAAACAACAGAAAGCACAGGGAAATATCTGCTTCTAAATCCAAAACGCAGCTACCTAACAGAACGGTTGTCAATGTGTGCACTCAACTTCCTGAGTTAAAGCGGTGTGTGGATTCAGCAGTCTGCAAACCCTTTCTGTGCAGAGTTTCAAAACAGGCGTTTTCAGCCCAATACCGGCATATGGAAGAAACAGCAGAAAGCACAGGGAAATATCTGCTTCTAAATCCAAAACGCAGCTATCTAACAGAACGGTTGTCAATGTGTGCACTCAACTTCCAGAGTTAAAGCCGTGTGTGGATTCAGCAGTCTGCAAACCCTTTCTGTGCAGAGTTTCAAAACAGGCGTTTTCAGCCCAATACCGGCCTATGGAAGAAACAGCAGAAAGCACAGGGAAATATCTGCTTCTAAATCCAAAACGCAGCTCTCTAACTGAACGGTTGTCAATGTGTGCACTCAACTTCCAGAGTTAAAGCCGTGTGTGGATTCAGCAGTCTGCAAACCCTTTCTGTGCAGAGTTTCAAAACAGGCGTTTTCAGCCCAATACCGGCCTATGGAAGAAACAGCAGAAAGCACAGGGAAATATCTGCTTCTAAATCCAAAACGCAGCTATCTAACAGAACGGTTGTCAATGTGTGCACTCAACTTCCAGAGTTAAACCCGTGTGTGGATTCAGCAGTCTGCAAACCCTTTCTGTGCAGAGTTTCAAAACAGGCGTTTTCAGCCCAATACCGGCATATGGAAGAAACAACAGAAAGCACAGGGAAATATCTGCTTCTAAATCCAAAACGCAGCTACCTAACAGAACGGTTGTCAATGTGTGCACTCAACTTCCTGAGTTAAAGCGGTGTGTGGATTCAGCAGTCTGCAAACCCTTTCTGTGCAGAGTTTCAAAACAGGCGTTTTCAGCCCAATACCGGCCTATGGAAGAAACAGCAGAAAGCACAGGGAAATATCTGCTTCTAAATCCAAAACGCAGCTACCTAACAGAACGGTTGTCAATGTGTGCACTCAACTTCCTGAGTTAAAGCGGTGTGTGGATTCAGCAGTCTGCAAACCCTTTCCGTGCAGAGTTTCAAAACAGGCGTTTTCAGCCCAATACCGGCCTATGGAAGAAACAGCAGAAAGAACAGGGAAATATCTGCTTCTAAATCCAAAACGCAGCTATCTAACAGAACGGTTGTCAATGTGTGCACTCAACTTCCAGAGTTAAACCCGTGTGTGGATTCAGCAGTCTGCAAACCCTTTCTGTGCAGAGTTTCAAAACAGGCGTTTTCAGCCCAATACCGGCATTTGGAAGAAACAACAGAAAGCACAGGGAAATATCTGCTTCTAAATCCAAAACGCAGCTACCTAACAGAACGGTTGTCAATGTGTGCACTCAACTTCCAGAGTTAAAGCCGTGTGTGGATTCAGCAGTCTGCAAACCCTTTCTGTGCAGAGTTTCAAAACAGGCGTTTTCAGCCCAATACCGGCCTATGGAAGAAACAGCAGAAAGCACAGGGAAATATCTGCTTCTAAATCCAAAACGCAGCTACCTAACAGAACGGTTGTCAATGTGTGCACTCAACTTCCAGAGTTAAAGCCGTGTGTGAATTCAGCAGTCTGCAAACCCTTTCTGTGCAGAGTTTCAAAACAGGCGTTTTCAGCCCAATACCGGCCTATGGAAGAAACAGCAGAAAGCACAGGGAAATATCTGCTTCTAAATCCAAAACGCAACTATCTAACAGAACGGTTGTCAATGTGTGCACTCAACTTCCAGAGTTAAACCCGTGTGTGGATTCAGCAGTCTGCAAACCCTTTCTGTGCAGAGTTTCAAAACAGGCGTTTTCAGCCCAATACCGGCCTATGGAAGAAACAACAGAAAGCACAGGGAAATATCTGCTTCTAAATCCAAAACGCAGCTACCTAACAGAACGGTTGTCAATGTGTGCACTCAACTTCCTGAGGTAAAGCGGTGTGCGGATTCAGCAGTCTGCAAACCCTTTCTGTGCAGAGTTTCAAAACAGGCGTTTTCAGCCCAATACCGGCCTATGGAAGAAACAGCAGAAAGCACAGGGAAATATCTGCTTCTAAATCCAAAACGCAGCTATCTAACAGAACGGTTGTCAATGTGTGCACTCAACTTCCAGAGTTAAACCCGTGTGTGGATTCAGCAGTCTGCAAACCCTTTCTGTGCAGAGTTTCAAAACAGGCGTTTTCAGCCCAATACCGGCCTATGGAAGAAACAGCAGAAAGCACAGGGAAATATCTGCTTCTAAATCCAAAACGCAGCTACCTAACAGAACGGTTGTCAATGTGTGCACTCAACTTCCAGAGTTAAAGCCGTGTGTGGATTCAGCAGTCTGCAAACCCTTTCTGTGAAGAGTTTCAAAACAGGCGTTTTCAGCCCAATACCGGCCTATGGAAGAAACAGCAGAAAGCACAGGGAAATATCTGCTTCTAAATCCAAAACGCAGCTATCTAACAGAACGGTTGTCAATGTGTGCACTCAACTTCCAGAGTTAAACCCGTGTGTGGATTCAGCAGTCTGCAAACCCTTTCTGTGCAGAGTTTCAAAACAGGCGTTTTCAGCCCAATACCGGCATATGGAAGAAACAACAGAAAGCACAGGGAAATATCTGCTTCTAAATCCAAAACGCAGCTACCTAACAGAACGGTTGTCAATGTGTGCACTCAACTTCCAGAGTTAAAGCGGTGTGTGAATTCAGCAGTCTGCAAACCCTTTCTGTGCAGAGTTTCAAAACAGGCGTTTTCAGCCCAATACCGGCCTATGGAAGAAACAGCAGAAAGCACAGGGAAATATCTGCTTCTAAATCCAAAACGCAGCTATCTAACAGAACGGTTGTCAATGTGTGCACTCAACTTCCAGAGCTAAACCCGTGTGTGGATTCAGCAGTCTGCAAACCCTTTCTGTGCAGAGTTTCAAAACAGGCGTTTTCAGCCCAATACCGGCCTATGGAAGAAACAGCAGAAAGCACAGGGAAATATCTGCTTCTAAATCCAAAACGCAGCTACCTAACAGAACGGTTGTCAATGTGTGCACTCAACTTCCAGAGTTAAAGCCGTGTGTGGATTCAGCAGTCTGCAAACCCTTTCTGTGCAGAGTTTCAAAACAGGCGTTTTCAGCCCAATACCGGCCTATGGAAGAAACAGCAGAAAGCACAGGGAAATATCTGCTTCTAAATCCAAAACGCAGCTATCTAACAGAACGGTTGTCAATGTGTGCACTCAACTTCCAGAGTTAAAGCCGTGTGTGGATTCAGCAGTCTGCAAACCCTTTCTGTGCAGAGTTTCAAAACAGGCGTTTTCAGCCCAATACCGGCCTATGGAAGAAACAGCAGAAAGCACAGGGAAATATCTGCTTCTAAATCCAAAACGCAGCTACCTAACAGAACGGTTGTCAATGTGTGCACTCAACTTCCAGAGTTAAAGCCGTGTGTGGATTCAGCAGTCTGCAAACCCTTTCTGTGCAGAGTTTCAAAACAGGCGTTTTCAGCCCAATACCGGCCTATGGAAGAAACAGCAGAAAGCACAGGGAAATATCTGCTTCTAAATCCAAAACGCAGCTACCTAACAGAACGGTTGTCAATGTGTGCACTCAACTTCCAGAGTTAAAGCCGTGTGTGAATTCAGCAGTCTGCAAACCCTTTCTGTGCAGAGTTTCAAAACAGGCGTTTTCAGCCCAATACCGGCATATGGAAGAAACAGCAGAAAGCACAGGGAAATATCTGCTTCTAAATCCAAAACGCAGCTATCTAACAGAACGGTTGTCAATGTGTGCACTCAACTTCCAGAGTTAAAACCCGTGTGTGGATTCAGCAGTCTGCAAACCCTTTCTGTGCAGAGTTTCAAAACAGGCGTTTTCAGCCCAATACCGGGCATATGGAAGAAACAACAGAAAGCACAGGGAAATATCTGCTTCTAAATCCAAAACGCAGCTACCTAACAGAACGGTTGTCAATGTGTGCACTCAACTTCCTGAGTTAAAGCGGTGTGTGGATTCAGCAGTCTGCAAACCCTTTCCGTGCAGAGTTTCAAAACAGGCGTTTTCAGCCCAATACCGGCCTATGGAAGAAACAGCAGAAAGAACAGGGAAATATCTGCTTCTAAATCCAAAACGCAGCTATCTAACAGAACGGTTGTCAATGTGTGCACTCAACTTCCAGAGTTAAACCCGTGTGTGGATTCAGCAGTCTGCAAACCCTTTCTGTGCAGAGTTTCAAAACAGGCGTTTTCAGCCCAATACCGGCATATGGAAGAAACAACAGAAAGCACAGGGAAATATCTGCTTCTAAATCCAAAACGCAGCTACCTAACAGAACGGTTGTCAATGTGTGCACTCAACTTCCAGAGTTAAACCCGTGTGTGGATTCAGCAGTCTGCAAACCCTTTCTGTGCAGAGTTTCAAAACAGGCGTTTTCAGCCCAATACCGGCCTATGGAAGAAACAGCAGAAAGCACAGGGAAATATCTGCTTCTAAATCCAAAACGCAGCTACCTAACAGAACGGTTGTCAATGTGTGCACTCAACTTCCAGAGTTAAAGCCGTGTGTGAATTCAGCAGTCTGCAAACCCTTTCTGTGCAGAGTTTCAAAACAGGCGTTTTCAGCCCAATACCGGCCTATGGAAGAAACAGCAGAAAGCACAGGGAAATATCTGCTTCTAAATCCAAAACGCAGCTACCTAACAGAACGGTTGTCAATGTGTGCACTCAACTTCCAGAGTTAAAGCCGTGTGTGGATTCAGCAGTCTGCAAACCCTTTCTGTGCAGAGTTTCAAAACAGGCGTTTTCAGCCCAATACCGGCCTATGGAAGAAACAGCAGAAAGCACAGGGAAATATCTGCTTCTAAATCCAAAACGCAGCTACCTAACAGAACGGTTGTCAATGTGTGCACTCAACTTCCTGAGTTAAAGCGGTGTGTGGATTCAGCAGTCTGCAAACCCTTTCTGTGCAGAGTTTCAAAACAGGCGTTTTCAGCCCAATACCGGCCTATGGAAGAAACAGCAGAAAGCACAGGGAAATATCTGCTTCTAAATCCAAAACGCAGCTATCTAACAGAACGGTTGTCAATGTGTGCACTCAACTTCCAGAGTTAAACCCGTGTGTGGATTCAGCAGTCTGCAAACCCTTTCTGTGCAGAGTTTCAAAACAGGCGTTTTCAGCCCAATACCGGCCTATGGAAGAAACAGCAGAAAGCACAGGGAAATATCTGCTTCTAAATCCAAAACGCAGCTACCTAACAGAACGGTTGTCAATGTGTGCACTCAACTTCCAGAGTTAAAGCCGTGTGTGGATTCAGCAGTCTGCAAACCCTTTCTGTGAAGAGTTTCAAAACAGGCGTTTTCAGCCCAATACCAGCCTATGGAAGAAACAGCAGAAAGCACAGGGAAATATCTGCTTCTAAATCCAAAACGCAGCTATCTAACAGAACGGTTGTCAATGTGTGCACTCAACTTCCAGAGTTAAAGCCGTGTGTGGATTCAGCAGTCTGCAAACCCTTTCTGTGCAGAGTTTCAAAACAGGCGTTTTCAGCCCAATACCGGCCTATGGAAGAAACAGCAGAAAGCACAGGGAAATATCTGCTTCTAAATCCAAAACGCAGCTACCTAACAGAACGGTTGTCAATGTGTGCACTCAACTTCCAGAGTTAAAGCCGTGTGTGGATTCAGCAGTCTGCAAACCCTTTCTGTGCAGAGTTTCAAAACAGGCGTTTTCAGCCCAATACCGGCCTATGGAAGAAACAGCAGAAAGCACAGGGAAATATCTGCTTCTAAATCCAAAACGCAGCTATCTAACAGAACGGTTGTCAATGTGTGCACTCAACTTCCAGAGTTAAAGCCGTGTGTGGATTCAGCAGTCTGCAAACCCTTTCTGTGCAGAGTTTCAAAACAGGCGTTTTCAGCCCAATACCGGCCTATGGAAGAAACAGCAGAAAGCACAGGGAAATATCTGCTTCTAAATCCAAAACGCAGCTACCTAACAGAACGGTTGTCAATGTGTGCACTCAACTTCCAGAGTTAAAGCCGTGTGTGGATTCAGCAGTCTGCAAACCCTTTCTGTGCAGAGTTTCAAAACAGGCGTTTTCAGCCCAATACCGGCCTATGGAAGAAACAGCAGAAAGCACAGGGAAATATCTGCTTCTAAATCCAAACGCAGCTACCTAACAGAACGGTTGTCAATGTGTGCACTCAACTTCCAGAGTTAAAGCCGTGTGTGAATTCAGCAGTCTGCAAACCCTTTCTGTGCAGAGTTTCAAAACAGGCGTTTTCAGCCCAATACCGGCCTATGGAAGAAACAGCAGAAAGCACAGGGAAATATCTGCTTCTAAATCCAAACGCAGCTATCTAACAGAACGGTTGTCAATGTGTGCACTCAACTTCCAGAGTTAAAGCCGTGTGTGGATTCAGCAGTCTGCAAACCCTTTCTGTGCAGAGTTTCAAAACAGGCGTTTTCAGCCCAATACCGGCATATGGAAGAAACAACAGAAAGCACAGGGAAATATCTGCTTCTAAATCCAAAACGCAGCTACCTAACAGAACGGTTGTCAATGTGTGCACTCAACTTCCTGAGTTAAAGCGGTGTGTGGATTCAGCAGTCTGCAAACCCTTTCTGTGCAGAGTTTCAAAACAGGCGTTTTCAGCCCAATACCGGCATATGGAAGAAACAGCAGAAAGCACAGGGAAATATCTGCTTCTAAATCCAAAACGAAGCTATCTAACAGAACGGTTGTCAATGTGTGCACTCAACTTCCAGAGTTAAAGCCGTGTGTGGATTCAGCAGTCTGCAAACCCTTTCTGTGCAGAGTTTCAAAACAGGCGTTTTCAGCCCAATACCGGCCTATGGAAGAAACAGCAGAAAGCACAGGGAAATATCTGCTTCTAAATCCAAAACGCAGCTACCTAACAGAACGGTTGTCAATGTGTGCACTCAACTTCCAGAGTTAAAGCCGTGTGTGGATTCAGCAGTCTGCAAACCCTTTCTGTGCAGAGTTTCAAAACAGGCGTTTTCAGCCCAATACCGGCCTATGGAAGAAACAGCAGAAAGCACAGGGAAATATCTGCTTCTAAATCCAAAACGCAGCTACCTAACAGAACGGTTGTCAATGTGTGCACTCAACTTCCAGAGTTAAAGCCGTGTGTGAATTCAGCAGTCTGCAAACCCTTTCTGTGCAGAGTTTCAAAACAGGCGTTTTCAGCCCAATACCGGCCTATGGAAGAAACAGCAGAAAGCACAGGGAAATATCTGCTTCTAAATCCAAAACGCAGCTATCTAACAGAACGGTTGTCAATGTGTGCACTCAACTTCCAGAGTTAAACCCGTGTGTGGATTCAGCAGTCTGCAAACCCTTTCTGTGCAGAGTTTCAAAACAGGCGTTTTCAGCCCAATACCGGCATATGGAAGAAACAACAGAAAGCACAGGGAAATATCTGCTTCTAAATCCAAAACGCAGCTACCTAACAGAACGGTTGTCAATGTGTGCACTCAACTTCCTGAGTTAAAGCGGTGTGTGGATTCAGCAGTCTGCAAACCCTTTCTGTGCAGAGTTTCAAAACAGGCGTTTTCAGCCCAATACCGGCATATGGAAGAAACAGCAGAAAGCACAGGGAAATATCTGCTTCTAAATCCAAAACGCAGCTATCTAACAGAACGGTTGTCAATGTGTGCACTCAACTTCCAGAGTTAAAGCCGTGTGTGGATTCAGCAGTCTGCAAACCCTTTCTGTGCAGAGTTTCAAAACAGGCGTTTTCAGCCCAATACCGGCCCTATGGAAGAAACAGCAGAAAGCACAGGGAAATATCTGCTTCTAAATCCAAAACGCAGCTCTCTAACTGAACGGTTGTCAATGTGTGCACTCAACTTCCAGAGTTAAAGCCGTGTGTGGATTCAGCAGTCTGCAAACCCTTTCTGTGCAGAGTTTCAAAACAGGCGTTTTCAGCCCAATACCGGCCTATGGAAGAAACAGCAGAAAGCACAGGGAAATATCTGCTTCTAAATCCAAAACGCAGCTACCTAACAGAACGGTTGTCAATGTGTGCACTCAACTTCCAGAGTTAAACCCGTGTGTGGATTCAGCAGTCTGCAAACCCTTTCTGTGCAGAGTTTCAAAACAGGCGTTTTCAGCCCAATACCGGCATATGGAAGAAACAACAGAAAGCACAGGGAAATATCTGCTTCTAAATCCAAAACGCAGCTACCTAACAGAACGGTTGTCAATGTGTGCACTCAACTTCCAGAGTTAAAGCGGTGTGTGAATTCAGCAGTCTGCAAACCCTTTCTGTGCAGAGTTTCAAAACAGGCGTTTTCAGCCCAATACCGGCCTATGGAAGAAACAGCAGAAAGCACAGGGAAATATCTGCTTCTAAATCCAAAACGCAGCTATCTAACAGAACGGTTGTCAATGTGTGCACTCAACTTCCAGAGCTAAACCCGTGTGTGGATTCAGCAGTCTGCAAACCCTTTCTGTGCAGAGTTTCAAAACAGGCGTTTTCAGCCCAATACCGGCCTATGGAAGAAACAGCAGAAAGCACAGGGAAATATCTGCTTCTAAATCCAAAACGCAGCTACCTAACAGAACGGTTGTCAATGTGTGCACTCAACTTCCAGAGTTAAAGCCGGTGTGTGGATTCAGCAGTCTGCAAACCCTTTCTGTGCAGAGTTTCAAAACAGGCGTTTTCAGCCCAATACCGGCCTATGGAAGAAACAGCAGAAAGCACAGGGAAATATCTGCTTCTAAATCCAAAACGCAGCTATCTAACAGAACGGTTGTCAATGTGTGCACTCAACTTCCAGAGTTAAAGCCGTGTGTGGATTCAGCAGTCCTGCAAACCCTTTCTGTGCAGAGTTTCAAAACAGGCGTTTTCAGCCCAATACCGGCCTAT